>NW_020171521.1:0-128400 GCF_001040885.1 Strongyloides ratti | reverse complement strand
TTTTTAGTTAAACTTTTAATATTAAAATCATTAAAATAATTTTTTAGAAATGAAAATATATAAACAATATTTACTTTCCAATAAAACTTTGTTATTATTATATTTTTAATTAATTGTTAAATCACATTACAAAAAAAATGTATAATTTTGTTAAAAAATGTATGCATCGTTGATGTCTAACTTTTTTGAAATAACTTCAAATATTGTCTTCTGATAAGATAATAGTACTTTTATTTTACAATACAATTACATTATATTCTAAAACAAATATTAACAATAACTGTTAGTATCTTTTAGTTACAATATAACATGTATGAAATTTTAATATAATATAAAAAGTTTCAAAATTATTTTAATTTCAAAAATGAATATAAAAAAAAAATAACTTTTTTAACTTAATTAAAATATTTAAAATTTTTAATATTTATAACGTTTACATTTGATGCAACGATGATGATTGCATATTTCTTTTGATAATGACAGTCTTTTTTTAAAAAAAATCTTTTTTTATAATAATTTTTAGAATTCATTTATAGATTCACATCAAAAATTTTAAAGCTAAATAATTTACTTTAAAATTCATTTGTTACCTAAAAGTAGGTTTTTAGTACTATTTTTTTAAACATTATAAAAATAACATTCTTATTATTATAACAAACAAAAAGTTAATAAATATCCTAAATCCTAAATATTTATAAGCGAGTATTGAATAGTTGAAATCATTTTCAATTTTTAAATGTTTAAAAAACTTTTCTAATAGAGAAAAACACGCTGATTACGAAAAACGTAATTATTTTTTTAAAAATTACTTCTTGATATGGAAAAAGATTCAAGAACGCAAAAATATAACTTTTTTATTTTTAATAATTTTAACATAAAATTTTGTATTAAGGTTAAAAATAACCACAAAAATTGTTCTTATAATAAAAAAATGAATAAATTAACATTTAAAACATTATTTGGTCATAAAAAAAAATTCAAACTACCATAACTTTCTTCATAATTGAAAATCTTCAAAATTGTAAAAAAGTATAAGCATTTTTAAATTCCATATTGAAATTCAGCGTCCTTGAAAACCTTAGATACACTTTCACCATATTTGGATTTCTATGAAGAAAAAAGTTATTTAAAAAAGTTTTTAAAAATAACATGTTAATGCTTAATTTTTATAAAAAAAAATTTTTATCATTATTATATTGTTTTTTTTTAATTATTCATTAAGTTAATCTTTTTAAAAAATGGTTTTACATAATTTTTGACTAAAAAATTATCCTTTAGTTACAATCTTTAACACAAGATTTACCAGAGCAGTCATTTTGACTGATCATGCAATTTTAATTCAAAATTACTACTAATTTAATAATTTGATTTTAAAAAATATGTTATCAATTTTGTAGCTATAAGTAGATAATACATTTTATAAACTTAATGTTATTTTATTTATATTAGTAAGAAATATAATTTTTGTTATTGACACTTATACCAGTACCAGTCATTTTGACTGTTTTTTGTAAAAATAGATTTATATAAATAGACGGTAAATCTAGTGTTAAATATCAGTAACCAATAAAATCATATTTCGTATTTTTTTATTAATATATTAATTATTTTTATTTTTTTTTACTTTTTTCTATTTTATTTTAATTGCTAATAAAAATATATTGTCGATAAATTTATAGAGCTAATTAGAAAAGCATTTTAAATTATTTTATATTTTTTAAAAATTTATATTAAGTATATTAAATAATATAATTATTAATAATATTCTATTTCTTTAACAGTTACATCCTCTTTGATATTTTCTTTAGAAAAAAGAAAAGATGTAATAATTTTTTTTTATGATAAAATAAATGTAAAACTAAATTATTTTTATTAGTTTATTTTTTACTTGATATTGAAACTAAATATTTAGCAATTTTGTAAAAAAATAAAAAAAAATAATCTAGATAATTTTTGAAACTATTTAATATTTAATTATGCGCTATAAAATAAAAAAATCAAATGGCGTTTTTTATATGTATCAAAAAAAAGTTATTTTATTAAAAATGGTTTATCTTTATTAAGAAATCTATCTATTTTATCTATAACAAAAATGCATATTTTAAAAAATTGATAAATTAAAAAAATTATAATTAACTAAAAGTGTATAAAAATAAAAAACGTCCATTATAAAAAATATCACTGTTTGGTGTTAAAAATTATTTTAAAAATTTTGTAATATTCTTTCTATTAAAATGAAAAGTTATTTTAATGTTTAACGCGTATTACCATTTGAAAGTGGTTCAAGACAATTATAAGCTTCAATGGTTTCAATTGATTGTCAAAAAAGAAATAGTTATTTGCATAGGTCACTTATTTTAAATATATAGATTATTTTTTTTTGTTTCCAAAAAACAAAAACAATTTTTAAAATTTAAAAATCTGTTTTGAGTGCAAAAAAACAAACTTATTAATGCAAAAAAGTAAGAGAAACTTAGCATTAATTGAAGTAAAGAAATCCTAGATAACTTAAAAAATTATGTTTTAACACCAACTGATTTTTTTAAGCTTATTCAAATATGGAAGATTCTAAATATGTCACCACATTACAAAATTTTAGAAACTTTAAAAGCTAATAAAATAGAAAACAAAAAAGTAATAGCAGACGTTGGATTCAAAGCCAAAGGGTTTAATATATGGGAGTAATATAACATTGAGAATGTTAAAAAAATACTGCAAAATGTCAAAAACATTAAAATTATAAAAAAAAGTTATAAAAACTTAAAATACAATGCTAAAAATTTTTTTTTTTATAAAAATTAAGCATGCAAACGTATTATTTTTTTAAACTTTTTTTATAAATAACTTTTTTCTCCATGGAAATACAAATATGGTGAAAGTGTATCTAGGAGTTATCAAGAACGTTGAATTCATTTTTAATATTTCCAAGATTGAAGGTTTTTAATTTTGATGATTTTCGGACAAAAATTTTTTTATATTAAAACATTTTTAAAATCTATGTATCTAGTTGAAAAAGATAATGAAAAATGAGGTATATAAAGTCATATTTTCATTGGTATATCAATTAAATACACTTAGAAAACTAAAAAAATTCACTTGTAAAAAAATAGCTCCAGCGTCTCGTACTACAGAGCTATGAGACTAAAATTTTACCTCAGGTTATACTTCACCTAAGTACATAATTTAAGCATAAAAAATTAGGACATTGCAAAAATGCTTGTCCTAAATTGCTCGAGTTTCTCAAGAAACATGTTTTAATAAAATTATAAAAATAATGTTTTGTTGCATAAATTTTAGATTTTTTAATAGATCACGAGAATCTCGGTATTTTAACAATATTTTGTTATTTATAAAACCGTTTGTTTGTAAGTATTTTAAATAAAAATATGGCAACCATATAATTTTTATTCTTTTATATATATTTTTCAACTATCTTCTTTTTCCTTTTTATTTACAATTTCTATTGTCATTATATCAGAAACAAATATTTTATTTTTGTATATGTTTATTTTTTGTTTATAACAGTCAGTTTTTCTTTTAAAAATACAATAAATTACGATAAAATTAAAAAAATATTTAATTATTAATTATAATCACATTTAAAAATTTGTATTTTATAGTTCTTTAAGAGATAATGTATTACAACCCACTTAAAATCAAACAATACTACATGTATACAAAGTCGTTAAAATATTTAAGAGAAAAGTTACAGATATTACTTTTATAAATCTTTTATTGATAAGAACTGTAAAATCAAAAATAAATTATCATAAATAATTTTGTTTAAAACGATTTAAACTGTAGTTAAGCTTATCTTAGATACTTAAAGTTTCATATATATATGCATTATTTGAATATTGATATTTACATAAAGTAATAGAGTAATTTTAATGATGATAAAAGTTTATCATAAATGATATAAAGTATAAAAGTAGTAAAGATAAGGCACTCTAATTTTTGTGTTAGGCATTTTTAAATAAAGTGCATTTTATTAAAACTAGTAGAGCTAAATAATAGACTCATACAATGAATAGACAATTTCTGTGGACGTATTTTATTGGCGTGCCTATATTAGCACTTAGTTCTTTTTTTATATTATTTCTTTTATTAAAAGGTTAGTTTTAGAAAAAAATTAGTCAAAAAAAAAACGTTTTAAACTTTAGATAATAAAAATAATATTTACAATGTGACTAAATTACCATTAAATAATTCTACTAAAACAACTAAAATATATAGTACAACTAAATATTTTAATACTCCTTTAATAACAAAATTTTCAAATCAAAGTAAGACTACAGTAAAAATTTCTAAAATATCATCAACAAAAAATTATAATACAATTGCTAAAAGTACAACAACAATAACTCCATGTCTTTCTGGAAGAGTAATAAAAAAATGTGAAAATGAACTTATTTTATCATTAGATAGTTCATCAGATATTTTAACACCACAACTATTTCAGAATCAAATAAATGCTATAAAAAATAATGTAATAAATTATTGGTATAATTTTACAAAAATTTCATTAACATGGTATAATGAACTTGCTTATACTTCTTCAACATTTGGAACAATTGAAACAGAAGATGAGTTTAAATATTTTTTAACACTTATACATCAAAATAAAGGATCAAATTTAAGTAGTTTAATAAAACAACTAAATAAAATTAACGTAGATAATTTTAAAAATATTTCAACAATAGTTTTTGTATCAAAAATTGAAGAATCAGATATTTTAAATGTTCTAAACGATGCTTTAATTTTAAAAAATAAAGGTTCACTTAGTTTTATTGTGTTAGAAAATATACCAAATATTTCATTTTTAAAACTTTTAAATCCGAATGAAATTTTAACATGGAATTTTTCACTTGATACCGCTTCAAAATTAAGCAAATTTATTAATAGTATTAGAAAGTGTAAAGATTTTTGTAAAAATTATATAAGTACATATACATCAAATTTAATAACTAAAATATTTTCAACAAGTAAGTTATCTTATAATTTAAAATAAAAAAACTTTTTAGCTAAACCAATTATAACTTCTACAAATATTTCTAAAATTTCAACATCAAATATAAAAACATCTACTAAAATTAAAAGTACATCTACTTTAAATTTAATTACATCTACAACTAGGTGGAGAATATCTCCGACAAACAATATTACTTTTACAACAACATCAAGTCTAGTAACAACGACACAATTTCAATGTCCTTTTGGAAAACCAATTCAAATATGTGATGGAAATATTGTTATGGTAATAGATTCTACAAATGATACTCTTACACCAAATTTATTTGAACGTCAGTTAGAAGTTATCAAAAATAATATTGAACCATTATGGAACGATTATAGCAAAATTGCTTTAGGATGGTACAATAAATTTCCAACAATTGATTTTAGTTATGGAACAATAAATAATAAAGAAGAATTTGACAAAATTCTTTATAGTATTCAGCAATATCGTGGATCAAGTTTAAGTAAATTACTATCTTCAATTAATAATCTTCCAGAACAAAAGAAAAAAATTACAATTTTTGTCTTTATTTCTGAAATATCTAATAATGAATTAATGAAATCAATACCATATGTTTCTTTATTGAAAAAAAAAGGAAATGTAAATTTTATAATCTTAGGAAATGTAGTTCCTATTCATATTCTTGAAACTTTAAAACCTACAGCTGTTTATAGTTGGGATTTTACTTGTACCAATGCAATTCAAATTGTAAAATTTGTAAATGCATCTATGAGTTGTACTACTGAATGTAGTAACGAATCTTTGAGTTATTTAAAAAATGTTGTAAAAAATGATTCTAGTTATTTAAATTTAAGTATGTTTTTTTTAAATTTATTTTAAAAATTAAACATTTTTTTTAGAAAAAAATAAGAATTTAAAAAAAAGTTATTATGTAAAGAATAAATGTCTAAACGGTATTTTGGTAAAGAATTGTTCAAATGATATTCTATTTATTCTTGATGCTTCAAATGATTTAATATCAAAATCAGAATTTATAAAAATGGTTTCAGCTGTCAAAGATCATTTTATAAGTTTATTTTATGATTATTCACGTATCGCATTATCATGGTACAATTCAAATTCATTAACTTATTTTCCATTTTCTACTATTAAAAGAAAATTCGACTTTGATCATGACATTTCGCTTATAAAACAACAACCTGGAAGAAATTTAAGAAGTCATCTTAAAGATATTATTTATAAATATTTACAAAACTATGGAAATAACAATAAAAATATTTCTATTTTTCTTTATATTTCTAATATTTCAAAAATTGATTTATTACAATCTATTGGTTATATTAATGATTTAAAAAATTTTGGATCAGTAAATATTATTGCTATGGGAAAGCATATAAATATGAATGATTTAAAATTATTAAATGGTTCTAAAATTTTTATGTGGGATTTTTCCTGGAAAAGCACTTTTTCAATGATTTCTTTTTTTAATGACATTGCACAATGCCGTTTTGTATGTCAAGAAAGTATAAAAAAAGACAATTTAAAATTTAAAGTTAATACATACACTACGACGTCATTGAAACCAAATATTTCAAAATTTTATTTAAATGAAAAAAATAATTGTAGTTCTGATATTTATTTTATTATAGATTCAACAAACGATGTATTAAACAAAGAATCTTTTAATATGCAAATTAGTCTTCTTCAAGATAATATTTCAACATTTATTGATAATTATAATACTGTTTCATTATCTTGGTACGACTATAACCCACATTTATTATTTCCAATATCAAAAATTTCTTCTAAACAAAATTTTATAAAAAATTTGCAAAAAATAAATCAAAAATCTGGTTCTAGACTATCAAAAATCTTAAAAGTAATAAGTAGTATGGCTTTAATAAATGACAGAAAAATATCTGTATATATTTTTGTTTCTAAAAATTCAACCACAGAATTTGATAAATCAATTGAATACATAAAAACTATGAAAAAATATGGAAATGTAAATTTTATTTGTCTTGGTTATCAAGTTCAAAAATTAGATTTAGCTCAATTGTTACCGTCGAATGTATTTGAATGGAATTTTAATAAATCACTAACAGAATCTTTAATAAATTTTTACATTAATTCTAAAACATGTGATACTGAATACATTTATTCATCAACAATATCTCCAATTACAGAAACTATTACAAGTCCAGATATTCAAAGAAATACAAAAAATATTTTAAGTACAACAATATCTTCCCTATGTATAAATGAAACACCTTTGACTATATGTGATAAAAATATTGTAATAGCTTTAGTGACATCAAAGAATTCATTACTATTAGAAGTTTTTAAAACTAAAATAAATACAATTATTAATAATATTTATTCTAACAGGATAAATTTAAAAAATGTAACATTATCACGGTACAATAAAGGAATAAAAGTAAAAGCTTTTGAAATATTTTCAAGTGAAAATTATTTTGATGAACTTTTAAAAAATATTACAAAATTTGATGATTGGAAAATGAATGAACTTTTTAATCTATTAAATTTAATACCTACATCAGAAAATATTTCAACTTTTATTTTTGTTTCTGAAGATAGATTTAATGAAATATTAGGATGTGATGAATATTTTAGTAGATTAAAAAATAAAGGATCATTAAATTTTATTTTAATAAACTTTAAAATCGAAAAAAAATATCTTAAACTTTTAAATAATACAAACATTTTTCAATGGAATATGAAGAATGAAAGTATATCAAAAATTGGTGAATTTTTCAAAAAATCATTAAACTGTATTAATGTTTGTGAAAGTTCGACAGTTTCATTAACAGATAATTATACTACATCAATTTTTAAAAGTACAAAGTCAAAATCAATTTTAACTTCTACATCATTATCAGTAGAAACTTCAACTACTCAAAAAAATATTATGACTTCTATTTATCCAAATTTAATTACAATAAAAAATTCAAATATAACTAGTACAACCTTAAGTAGTGAAATAAATATGTCTTCAACAATGTTAAATATTTCTAATGCTAGCACATTTGAAATGTCAAGTAAAAAATTTTCAACAACTTCAATCTCAATGACTATGATACCATTTACAAAGTGTGGAACAAATGTATTTTTTGTTTTAGATGGAAGAGGAGAAGTATCTAGCAGTCTTTTTGAAAAAGTAAGTTAAAATATTTTAAAATCTAAGTTTCTAAACTAAAAATATAATATATATGATATTAAAATTAGATTACAATATTTTATTACTTAAAAGAATAGTTAACTCTTTTTTTAATTTTTAACGTAAAATAGATTTTATTATTTTTGATGAAAAATATATTCTTAAAAAATTATTTAAAACGGTTTACATTATATAATAATAAAAAGTAGTTAATGTTGTTAAAAAATATTCAAATATTAATATTTCTTAATTATTTTAGCAAAAAAAAATTTTAGTTGATATTGCTCAGAAATTGAATATGATTCATAACAATGCAACTATAAATATCAACTATATTGATAACATGTTTAATATACTTTTTCCAATTCAACCAAAGTCATTTTCAACTATCATATCAACACCTGAAGAATGGAAATGTGCTTTAAGTTTTATATCAGAGAATAAAGAAATGTATAAAAAAAGTTGTAACAAGTCTTTGCTAGTACCATTTCAAAAATTATCAACTTCAAGTGGTCCGACAATAGATAAAGTTTTACAAAAATTTCAAAAAGAAATATCGTACTCCAAAAAAACTCATTATAATACAACGTTTAATCAAAATTCAATAATGATATTATTTACGTTAACTAAAGAACAAAAAGAAATTGATGATTCACTTGATTATGTTAATGATATTAAGTTAAACTACAAACAGTTTCATCTTGCAGTGGTAAAATTATCTTATAATGACACATTTAATTATTCAAAAATATCAAAAAATGTATTAGAATTTAGTTATTTAGATATTTTTAATTTTGTTAAAAACTTTAATTGTGACTAGTACATTTATTAATAATCTAATTTATACATGGAGAAATAAAAAACGCTTATTTTCAATTTTTTAAAATAACTTTTTATCAAAGGATCATTTTTATAAAAAGAAAAAAATAAATTCAAATTTTCAACTAATTAAAAAAATATCAAATATAAATTCCGCAAAGTAATAAAATATTTATTATGATTATGAATTATAAAATTGACCTCGTTAAAATTTATTTAAATAGATTCAAATAATAAATAAATACATTTAATAATAAATAATATTCTTTCTCTATCTTCTATCAATCTTAAAAATATTTTATATTTTTTTATCCATCATAATTAAAATTTTATATATAGATAAAGTCATCAAAGATTAATGAATCTTTAAAAAAATATATAAATAAAAGTTATAGAAAATAAATAAGATTAAGATTTATTTCTGGTGTAATTTGTAGAAGAGGATTTTTATAAGATTTTATTTTATAACGTCTTTAAAAATTATTTCTAAATATTAAATATTAAATTTTACAATTACAAAAATACTCACCCTCTATACTTTAGAGGAAACTTATACTCCCTAGATTACAATACAATAAATGAGACCTCAGAATGAGTTTTTAAATCTCAACCCTAACATAAATAAATTAGTAATAAATCTTAGACGTGGCACGTAATTAAATAAAATTATTAAAAACACTTTTTTACACAGTTAACAGTCTTTTAAATAGATAAAAAATGATGACCAAACCGTCACGCTATGATTACAATTTTACTTTATAATGAATTAAGATAGAATTTTAATTTCTATTAATTTTTAAACTACGTTAAAAATTATTGTTTTTGTATTTTACTAAGAAGGGAGACAAAAAAGAATTTTTTATTATATAAATTTATCGTTATTGAAAACTTTTTTACAATATAAATAACTTTTTACAACTTAAAAAATATAATTTTTTTTATATTTAGTTTAACGTTTTAAGAAACTTTTTTTATCACATCGTAAAATTATAATAACAGTGATATGACTAAATTAATTCAGAAGTTGGAAAAGATTCTTATTATTATCATTTTCAAATTTGGAACATTTTTGATCACAAATTTTATTATTATTATTATTTAAACTTTTAAACATATATTTATTTGTTTTTTAAATAGGTCCAAACATTAAAAAATTAATATCTGGATTCAATGGCATAATAAGATTTCAAAATTGATACAGAAGTTAAAAAAGACTCTTATTTTTATCATTTTAAATTTTTTAACATTTTTGATCACAAGTTTTTGAGTTATTAATATTTAAACTTTTAAAGATTCATTTATTTGTCTTTTAAATAGGTCCAAGCATAAAAAATTTACACACAAAAAAAACGCTCATTTTTGATCATCTTAGATCATTCTAGTACATGCAAAATGAGATCGAAAAAATTATTCAAATTTTTTACTAATTAACAAAATGTACAACAATAAATTTCGCAAAGCGATGAAGAAAATTGTACACTTTATTCTTTTTGAAATATATAATACTTTCTTTGAGTAATATTTTTTTTTTGTTAGCATATGGTAAAAAAAAATATTTTATATATTAAAATTTTTATTAAAACAAATTTGTATAACTTTTATAATTAGACAATTTAATATATAAAATATAGTATTACTTAAAGTTAAGAAGATATAACTAAAATACATAAAATAATATTTATTTGGTTTCATAAACTTTTATATACGTTTAATAATCATTTGAAGTATGATTTCTAATCTTACTCCCAGTAAAACATTATTTTAAGTAAGGTTAATTTATAGTATAATTATTTTTAAAGAATAATAGAAACAAAAATTTTTGATTTTGTGTAATTAATTAAATAGTTAATTATAATAATTTTAGAAAAACTTAAATAGAATTATTTAACTATTTTATTAAAATTGCTAAAAAATAATAAAAACTTTTATTTAATACTTGAAAAATATAACACCCTTTTTTATATTTCCATATAGAAAAGCTTCGCATCGTTTAACGCAAAAGACACATTTTAACAGACGAATTTTTGAATTCCAAATTTGAATATTCATAAAATAACGAGAACTGACAATGATTTTTTGCATGTACTAGATTGATCTAAGAGGATAAAAAATGAGCGTTTTTTTTTGTGTTTTAATAATAATTATCTAAAAGATATTAAAATTAGAAAGTAAATTTTTTTGCTAGCCAGAATAAACTGCTTGATGAAATTTTTTAATAGATAAATTATTGACCATTGAAAATTCAAATAATTTTTAATTTGGTTTATACAACTTGCAACGACAATACTGCCATTGTTTTTAAAGCCACATTTTTTAATAATTTTTTGATGTGTTAAATGAAAACAATGGAAAACCGTTGATAGAGATATTGTTTTTGAAAATTAATGAAATAAAAATAGGCAACAAAAGCATATTAAAATTTATTGTATTGATACAATTTGAATCATACAAAAAATCAAAAGAATGAAAAAAAAACTTTTTTTTGTTTTTATGCTGGAAACAAAATGAACAAAATATTTCTTAAGATTAAAAACTTTTTTTTGTACTCGGCTCTATCAAACATATTGATTTCTAGAAGGCATAAACAAAGGTCAAAAAATAGAGTAGAATCAAGCATGAAATTGCAAATCACAGTGCTAATTTTTTTAATCTAATTTCAAAAATACATATTTACTTTGAGAACAAACTTAAAATAGATAAAACTTGTTTATTATATCCAGACACCAAACAAACAAAGAAATAGATGAAAATCTATATTAACTTGTCTACATAAGGCAAATAGTACAAATATATAAATGTTTTTATTCTCTGACCCGTGAAAGTTACTTATAAATAAAAAAAATTTACTTTCTTTTTTGCTTTTAGATAATTAAAGAAACTATACCAAATCAATATTGTTTTTAAAAAAAACAAATCTTTTAATTTAAAATTTTTTAAAATTTGAAATAAAAATATAAAAAAACAATAAATGTTATATTTGATTTAATAAAAATAAATTAATAATTAATATTTTATTTTGCAAAATTCTTCCAATACGAGAAACTACACTTAAATTAAACCAGAAAAATATTTTAAAAAATAATTAATAATATTTTATACACAAAATTAAAAAACTTTATAAAGTTTAGAAAAAAGTGTGAAGAATAACCTTAATAATAATAAAAGTTAACTAGAATATTTAAATTACAATTATTATAAATTTAATACATTCAAAATGACTTTATATTTCAGCTTAAGCTTTGCTTAAAGTGTTAAAATATTTTTTAAAACAAACATAAAATTACCAGATTAAAAAATTGTAAATTTAAATAAAATTAACTTAGATATCTTTTAAACATCACAAATTATAGAAATTACACAAAATTTTATATGATATATATGTTAATAAAAATACTGGTATGCTACAATTTTGTTCTTTTATAAAAACGAAAACTTTTTTTTTACTTCAACAATATTTTTAAAATTGAAAATTTTATATTATTATATACATATTAAATTTTTCTCAAATATGAAAAGTATGCTATGTTTGGTAGTTAAATTTTTCTACTAGTAATATTATTAATACTTTTTAATATATTATAGATAATAGTTTATCTTTTTAGACCACCTTATCAGAAAAATAAATACATTATATGTACTTCTTAACAACATTTATTAATAAATATTTTTCAAAATAAAATTTAATTTAAAGATTAATTATAAAAAAAAATATAATTTAAAAATATTTTTTTATAATAATATTAATAATTAAAATATTTTAAAATAATATTATAATAAAAACAATTAATACAAATTTTAGTAATAAATCTTTTATATTTAATCAGTTATGAATTATTTTAATGACATAAATACATCTACATTAAATACATACACATAAAGTAAAGATAAGAAAAAGTATCATAAAATATATGAACTTCTTCTTTGATATGATAATAATTATAATATTTTCAATGATATGGCTATTACTTTTTATGAAGAATAAACATATTGAAATATTCTTTAATGTATATTATTATTGTTTGATAAGAATAAATTAAAACATTATAATACTCTTATTTTTTTTTTAAATGAAATTATTTTGTTATCCTGTTAATTATTAAGACTTTTAATTACATATATTTAAATTATTTTTAATAGTAACATATTTATTTTAATATTATCTATTTTATGATATATTTTTTAATTAATAAATTAAAATTATTTATATTGATCAAAATTTAAAATTAATTATTTTTTAGTTTTTATTAAAAAAAAAATTATGGGAAGATTAAAAAATGTATCTCTAATAGTAATGTTATTATTTTTTTTATACTTTTATACTATAAATTTATCTGTTAATGCTAAAATATATGAAAATAATTTAATTCAACAAATTTGTTCTAATAAAAATTATCAAACATGTATGATAGATGAAGAAAATAATGAAATAACAAGTGAAATGGAGTTTCAAGCAAAATTAGAAAAAATTTTTGAAAAAGAATCTAAAGAAGATTTTGCTTATTCAGAAAAAATTAGAAAAAAAAGACAATTAGCTAGAGAAAATTTTCAAACATATGTTAAAAATATGGAAAAAGCTGATTATGATGTTAGATATGATGAAGGATGGCAATCAATTTTATATCCATTTGGAAAATGGACATTAGATAATGAATTAATGGGTCAAGCAGGAAGAGAAACTCAAACAAATCTTGGATTTGATTGTCCATATTTTGGATATCGTTTTAATTATACTTTTGTTTATCCAATGGGTTTTGTTTCATTTGCTCAACCATCTTTTCAATTACCACCATTTACTTTTCCTAATCCTGAATGGCCAAAAGAAAGAGATCATTCATTTATAGCACCTTTTTATGCTGATGCTGCATTTCAAAGAATAGGAAATGTTAAAATATCTAATGTATTTTTTAGATCTGTTCATAGACCAAGACTTGATGATGATGAATTTTTTAATCCTTATAATCCACAAAGTATAAGTTCTAGTGGAAATAATATTAATTATAATTCTCAACAACAAATAAATAATCAACAAACTAATATAAATTATAATACAAATACATTTGGTAAAAAAAGAAAAAAAAGGCAAATGCCTGGTAGAATAAATCAACCAGGAATGGTAATAGATCCATATCTTTTAGATAACATAACTAGAGATGTTCAAGAAGGTTATACAGGAGCAAATGGTTGGAGAGCAGAACATGCATTTATTGTAACATGGTATCGTATGGCATATGGTGGAGCTCCAAGAGCTTTAGATGTATCTCAATTTGATTATGTTAAAGATTGGCAAAATACTTTTCAACTTGTTATTGCTACAGATGAAATAAGAACTTTTGCTATTTTTAATTATGCCCGTCTTAACTGGACTTCAAGTACTGATGCTGGTGGTTTAAATGGTTTTGGTGGTAAACAACCTGCTATGGTTGGTTTTAATGGTGGTAATGGTACTGGATGGTAAGTTATTAATATATTATTAAAAATATAATATTTATTTAATAATTTTTATATTTAAAATATTATATATTTTTTTAAACATAGTTGTATATAACTAATAATATTAATATTTAAATTTTTATTATATTTTATTAAATTAACATTGTTAATTAATAATAATTTATCATTTTTTTAAATTATTTTTTTGTTTTAAATAATAATAGTTTTTTTTTTTAAGGTATCCATTACCATATTCTGGTGAAGGACGTGTATGGAAATTAGGATATTTTTCTAATGGTGTAACACCAGGACGTTGGATTCATAGAATTGATGAAGTAATAATTCCTGGTGGATGTTCAAATGCTTCAACAGGTGGAGTTTTAACAGCTCCACCATGGGGACCAATGCAAGGTGGTATAGCAGTCAATATTTCAGGTCCATGTTTAAGAGAAAAAGATTCTGTTAAAATGTCTTTTGAATCATGGGTTGTTGACTGTAAAAGAATATCAGTTGCTAGAGCTCGATGTATAATGCCAATATTTCATAAAACAGGTCTTGTTATTGTTAGAATGAGTCGTGATGGTGGAGCTAGTTTTCCATTTACTGGTAAATTTTATGTTATGTCACCACATCGTTCTCCACCACAAGTTAAATTAAAAGATGATGTTGAAAAAAGTATTAATAGATGGAATCAACCTTATGCTGATCAATTATCAATGGCATGGCAATATCTTAATCTTACTTGGAGCACTAGTGCTCGAATAGATATATCATTATGGGGATATTGGGAAGATGCTGATAGAAGTCATTTTGAAAAAGTTGATATTATAGCAAAAAGTATTGGTAATACAGGATCATATACATTTAAACCAACACAATTATCAAGAACTAATATGTTATATGGTGCATCAGATAAATTTCATTTTGGTTTTGTTCAAGTAGCATTATCTGATATAGAAGATGGTGTTTTATGGAGTGGTATAACACCATTTCCTTGGTATTATCGACCAATATGGGAACAAGCATTAGGAGCTAATTGGGCAACAACTCTTTGTATTGATTGGTTTGAATATGATGGTAAAAGAAGAAATTTTATTGCTGATCTTACTCAAGGAAATTATATTTGTCCATGTATTTTATCACAAGCATTACTTGATTTAGGAAGATTTATGCCTGATATGACATGTGATATGGATGGTGATACTAGTTGTCCTTATAATAAAGGTGCACAACATTGTATACAAAGTGTTAGTCCAACATGGACAGGTGCTGCACAAGTATGTTGTTATGATTTTGAAGGATATCTTATGTTTACAGATGATTGGGAACCTGATGGTGATTATACAACATATTTTCAACCAGGAACACCATCTCGTGCACATCCATTTGGAGCATATCCATATAAAAATCCACCATTTATACCTAGTTTAAGTCATTATCAAAATGATATACTTCCATATCAAATGTGTTGTCATTATGCTCAACATTGTGAATTTTATTATTGGAGAAGAATGACAAATGGATGCCAAGATTATAAACCACCAGTAGCTGGTTATATTTATGGAGAACCACATATTGTAACATATGATGGATTAAAATATACATTTCCTGGAAAAGGATATTATGTTTTAACTATGTCTGAAAATCCAATTCATAAATTAATGGTTCAGGTACGTCTTGAACAACCTGATGAAACATTATGGCATTCAAATGTTAATGCTACTGTTGTTACTGGTGTAGCTATTCAAGAAAATTCAAGTAGTATTGTACAAATTTTTGCACGTAAACCAATGCGTCGTTGGAGATATCGAACAGATGTTTATGTTGATGGTGTAAGAAGATTTTTTGATCAACCACAATGGAAATTTCAGCAATTTAATGGTATTAATTTAAGAAGTCCTCTTCTTAATATGGATATGTCTGAAATAGTAGTTATGTTAAATTCTGGTGCTGGTGTTAAAGTATCTGAAAGTAATGGAATGTTAGATGTAATGGTATTTTTACCACCATCATATAATTCAACTTGTAAAAGTGGACAAAATCCAGGAACAATAACAAATACAAATAATCAAGAACAATGTTATACAACAATGGGATTATTAGGTACATATAATAAAGATTCTTCAGATGATTTAATGACAATAACTGGAACAACAATGAGAGCAACAGGAGATACATATACACAATCAACAACACAACAAATATATGAACAATTTGGTCAAAAATGGATTATTGATGGTAGTAATGATCGTATAGGAACACCACTTTTTCAAGATGCTTTTAAACCAATTTATAATCCTTCTTTATTTGCTTCATCTGATTATATTCCAACATTTTGGCCACAAACTATATCTATTAATGCTTCAAGAGTATTTACTATGGATCAAGTTAAAGTTACTTGTATGGAAGTTAAACCATGTGAATATGATTATATGTTAACTGGTAATAGAGAAATTGCTACAACAACACTTCAAAAACATAAATCATTTATAGGTCTTCAAAAAAAAGGTTCAAAATTACTTAAATCATGTGGACCTTTAATGAAAGGACAAGGTGTTATAAAAACACCTCCAGCTGCTAATTATTTAGAAGGTGATACAGTAACATTTTCATGTAAACCAAATTATTATGCTCATGGTGATTTAGTAAGAACATGTAGAAATACATCAATATGGTCAGAAGGATATTGGGTATGGTGTAGAAATAGAAATTTAGAAATTGGTTTAAAATGGATGACAGCTTTATTAAGTATTTTTGGATTTTTATTATTATTTACAATAATATTTTGTATATTATGGAGTAAAAGAAAAGAAAAAGAAAAGAATTCTATAGAAAAGGGTAAAAATATTAAAGCTATAAAAAAAAGAATAGTTACATTAGATAATGATAGTCCAAAAAAATCATTATTAAGTAGAGAAGATACAAATAATTTTAGTATTTCTAATGATAATATAAATAATGGTATTGTAAAACAATTACAACCATCAAAAGGTTTTGGTTCTGGTTTAGCATTTTCACCATATTCTTCAAAATTACCTTACAATGATAGTAATTTTAATAATAAACAACGTTTTGTAAGTTGATTTTATAATACTAAATTTAAATTAATATTTTTAGAATGCACCACCTAGTGTTAATGAATCAGTAAGAGGTTTTGGTACTGGAAGTGCTTTTAATCAACCAATACAACAAAAAACGTCAAAACAACAGTTTTCTTCAACACCACCAATATCAAATTATAACACAAATAAAAATACAAATATATTTGGATCTTCTGCTATCTAATTTAAGTCAAAATATAAAAGATCTTCCTAATTTTTATATATTTACGCAATTTACTTTTTATGTTTTAAAAAAAATTAAATAATAAATAATTTTTTTCGTTGTTGTTTTAATAATTTAAAAAAAATAAATAAATAATAACATTAAAAAGTTTTTTTTTAACTTACAATTTTAATTATTTTATAAATATATCAGGCTGTCCAAAATGAAATGCATCTTTTTTTAGAACATTTTCAAACACGCATAACTCAGTGGAAAATTAATATTTTTTCTTCTAATAACATTCATTAGATTTACCACATTTTTATTATCGTATAATTAGCTTTTTAAACGTTTAGAATAAAAACTTTAAAAACTAGAGGTAATAAAATCTTCAAAGACAGATTCTAAAAACCAATAGTTTTTGAAGAATTTCTTCTTCAAGAATAAATTAAATTTTTAGAAAAATGAGGCTATGTTTGTGCAAGGTTAGAGATATATGGAGGGTAAAAGAGAGATTCACAATTTGTCTTCTTCAGTTTTTGGAGAATGGTTTTTGAAATTTATAGATGAGACTTTGCTCGTAAAATTATTTTAACTGTTAATTTATGCTAAAAAAAGATGTTTCCTAAGAATATTTTTTTTAATTTTTGATAATTATGTACAAATGAATTCAATACTCTTAGTTTCAACAGGTTTTACTAAGTTTCATAAATCTTAAGTGCACAATTTTTTCAAAAAACTACCAAAATGCTACCATATTCTTGTTTTTGAGCTTACTGTAATTTATGGCTAACTTTTTATGAAAAGAATTATTCAAATTAAATTTTTTTTGCTGCATAGAATCCAATTATTAGTATAGATAATGTTTCATTTAAAAAATGAATCATTCTTTCCTTAAAAAGTTGATAAAACAGACTTCAAAACGATGAAGTGCTTGTTTTATGTTCAACATTGGCGGTAAACGTTTGATCTATATTTTTGAGCATTTAATTAGCTACAAATGTTTAGAAACTTTAGATCTTGTAAATAATTAAACTTCAGATACTTTTCTAAACATTTGTTTAAAAAAAGCTTAAAAATCGTGCTTTAAGACGTTTTTATTGAAAAATGAAATTATTCTTCCTACTGCGCGTTCTGAAGCTTCTTATTTCACGCGCTGAATCTTTTTAAATTTTTTTTAAATAAAAGCAATAAAAAGATTCACCTCTAAAAGATTATTAAAAAAATTTTTTTTATTTTGCAACATTTACTTCATTTTAACCTCAAAAAAAACTTTTGTGAAATCTGCGCATAAAAGACATTGTAAATAAATTAAAGTAAGAAACAGTTAACTTCCTATTTCGGCATAATACATATGTCATTTTTTAGAGAAGATTCATAGGAATCTGATAAAATGCTTAGCTTTATTAAAACATAGCTAGTTATTAAAATATTCCAGCTAAAAAATCGCACAATGACAAAACATGCATTTCATATGATACAATCTAATATTTTATATATTTAAATTTTATCTTTATTTAAATTATTATTTTTATTTAATAAATATTTTTTCATTTGTTTACATCTCCTCCATTCAATCAATTATAATCAAGTTTTTGACATGGCGTTTTATAGGCCTTCTTTTGGCTCCCTCAACTTTCAAGTAAACATATAGTGATTTTTTTTCAGTTATTACATATGCTTGTGAAGGTTCAAATTTGATTTGGTTTCTGGCAGCTTCCTTCATTTTGACTGTCATTCCCACTTTTAAACCTTCCTCTCTGTCTGCAGGAGTTTCTTGCAGTGCTTTCAGTATCTCATAAGACACACGGCGAGCTTTATCTATTTCATTTTGCCTCTCCAGTGAATAGTTGTATTTCTTTAACTCTTTGCCTTTTGCTGCAAATGGTAATCTTGGAATATAAACTAAAAACAACTTAGCTGGTTTCTTCTTCAATACTGTGTGGTATGATATATTATTATTTAAACATACCATTGTAGTCAAATTGTCCCATAATGATTCATTCATTTGAAGCGCCATTGCTTTGAAACTTCTTTCAATTGTTCTGAATGTTCTCTTAATCAGTGCCTGACTTTCATGATGGTGTGAACACCCAAAGTTTATTAAAGTTCCCTTGTATAATAGACTCTCAAATGATTTCGCTCTGTCACTTGTAAAAATTCTAGAAATTCCAAACACTCCAAACACTCTCTCCGTTAGTTTTCTGTAAATTTCTTCGGTACTCTTAGTTCTTAAGTTTATTAAAAAAAGATATCTTGTAGCCCGGTCAATTAATTCTAATACATGTTGATAATCATTCATACTCCCTTTCACTAGACCTAGTAAATCCATTTGTAATTCATTCATTGCTTCTAGACTCAACTTTTTATGTCTACTCAAATTTTTCTCCTTGTTCTTGCGTTTTTTTTTTAGTTTGGCACATATCTCACATTCTTCTAGGTACTTCCTATAAATTTTTCTCATTTCCTTACGAGATATTAATTCTTTGTTTATCATTATGAAACTTCTTTCATAACTAGGATGACCTAATTGATCATAATATTTTTGAAACACTTTCAATACTTCTTTTGTAATCTCTTTTATCATCTTAGATACTACTACCTCTTTTGCCATATTTGTAGACTTACGTGTTATCTAAATATTTTAGATACGGATTATGTAAACAGTTATTTGATTCTTTGTTTAGCATATCAAGAAAGTTTTTCTGCCCACTTTCTACAATTTCATATTCGTCATCTTTTTTAGACTTTGGAATAACCCAATTTACATCTGTTGTATTTACTTTTTGCAGAACTTGTAATATTACCAGATTCGGAAAACTCAGAAAATGTAGATACTGAAGCTGATCTTCTGCAAGTAGTGTTGAAGTTTTCAACTGTCAGTATACTTTTAAGGGACGCAACTGCAGAAGAAGTACTGTATAAGATAGAGAAGGACAATCCACCGCTTCTATTAAGTCTACCAATATCTTGAAAATATGTTGAGATATTAGTTGGTAATCCGTGATGTAAAAAAACACAACAGGTTTTTAAGTCCACACCTACCAGATTCCCAGCGGTTGTCTCTGTTGAAATGTTGTCCATATTTTCTTTGTCGTGTAATGTTTTCCATAATTTTGTGGTCTGAATTATTCTGTCCTCTGTTGGCATTTGTAGACTCTTGTATGTTGTGCGAGATAATGCATCAACTAACTCATTCTTAGTTCCCTTTCGGTAAAGAATTCTCATTCCTCTTCTTGCTATTTCTTCCATTAACATTTCAATTTCTAAATTCTGACTTGGTTTCTTGCAAGTGGTCAATAATTTATGGTCGCTGTAAATAATGACTTCATTCCCTGCAATAGTTTTCGAAAAATGTAGGATTTCTTGTTGAATCGCCTTGGTTTCAATAACTACAGCTGATAATGGTTTGACACGTTTTGATAGTATTTTGCTGAAAAAAACTATTGATACATATGAGTCCACCTCATTATTCATTTGTTGTACCAATGCCGCCGTAACCTTTTCTTGTGATGCATCTGTAAATAATATTAATGGTTTAGAATCATCTATTCTATATGTTTTCATAGCTTTGCATACTGCATTCTTAGCTTTTTGGAAACTTTCATCTAATTTTCTCGTCCATGTAAATTTTTCACGATTATTTTCTACAACATGAAGATCTTTTAAGTGAATTGATAATGCTGGTATGTGTGACTTGAAATAAGTTACTCCACCAGTGAAACGTCGTACTGCTTACCAAGAATTTGGTGTTTTATACTCTCTCCAAGCCTTAATAGCATCCTTCTTAGGTCTAGAACCTACTGCATCTAAATGATGACCTAAAACTAATACTTTTTTCAGTGCGAATTTGAATTTATCATGATTAGCTTTAACTCTCATGTTTTCCATGTTTGATAATAATTTTCCGACCTCTATGGCATGTTCTTCTAAAGATGAATCTGTTGATATTAACAAATCATCTATATAACCAGATGCACTTTTATTTTCTATCAAGAAATCAGTGACTCTCTGGGCGTAAAATGAAGCATTTTTTGTCTCAAAAGGGAGACGCTGAAACATCATTACGCTCTTTTTCATATCCTTAAAAGATAAATATAGCATATCATCATCTTGAATTTTAAGTTGTAGAAAATATTGAGCACAATCTATTACTGTATACCATTTATGACTTTTGTGTCTCTGCAAAATTCCATCTATAGCCGAAATTAGATATTTAAATCTACAGGTAATTTCATTAATAGGACGTGCATCCAGACAAACTCTTATGCCTTTTTTTTCAACCGTTGAAAGTTTTGGTACAGCAATCAGATTCAATACTGAATGTGGTCATAAACAAGGTGCAATTATATCTTGTTTTTTCCAAGTTTCTATTTGTTCTTGAACAGCTTCTTTCATTTCAGGTTTTACTGAAAATAAAAAATGTTTTAGCACTTCCTGTTTACTAAATTGAAATTTTGGTATTTCAATAGTGCAAGGTTCTTTATTTTCTCCAAATACCATTGGATGTGTGGCGATTAGCAACTCCTTGAGTTTCTTTCTGTCATCCATCAGTTTTCAATTTTCCCAATCTTTATGCTTGATTCCGTGATATATATTATACAATCTATTGACATTTTATTTTGGCCATGATGTACTGTTACTCTCTTCATATCTAAAAAATCACTACCTTAAGTTATTCCATAGCGTTCATCTTTTCTTCTTGTGGTTTCGACACAAACTCATAACTCTACTTCAAATTCTACTTGAATTAGCAATATTTTTATCTTATAACATTTCTTTAATGTTCCTTCTACGTTTCCTGCTAGTCTTATTTTCACTTTATCTAATTCATCAATATTCCATCCCATGGTTTCTGCCATGTTGTAAGTAATAGGAGTTTTATTAACTCCTTCATCAATTAAAGCTAAGCTTGATTTATACTTACTTTAAGAATCATTCATGTACTTGATTAATGTTGGAAGTGTTACATCTTCACCAAGATCTTTCATTTCACTTTTATTCAAAAAAATCAGCTTTAACCGTTTATCTAAATTCATAGGCTCCACGTACTCCAGTTTTGGACCTGTCTTAGCTTTCTTGATTTCACATACTTTTGATTGTATGAAAGGTTCTGTTTTTCCTTTCTTAGGACATTCAAATCTCATGTGTCCATTTTCACCACAGTCAAAACATACAAGAGGTTTCTTGATTCTAGTTCTATCATTCTGCTGCTTCTCAAAGTGACCTTCTAGACGGTTATGATTTACATTATTCTTCTTTCTCAAGTTTTTGCGTTTTTTTTTAAATGATCCTAAGTTGTTACAAATGCCGAAATTAATTCTGAAGACGATCTCTATTCTTGACTTGTTGTCTTGTTCCATAATGAGTCCTATTCTTCCACTTCTCTTTATATTCTTTTACATTGCGTTTCTATAATTGCTTCTTCAGAAGCATTTAGTTGTGTTTTTCTAATCAGCTCTGCAAATTCTTTCTGTTGATCTCCAAATTTCGGTGACATCGGCTCTACTTTAAAGTTCTTCAGTCTTGACTTTATTGTTGATCTGACTAGTTGTCTGTCATAGCGATTCCTAAGAAATTCACATATTTTCTTGTTTGTTATTTCTGGTTTTTTCTTTATCTTCTTTTTGATATTGGCCACAATTTCATCTCCAACCAACGTTATTAGTATCAGTGCTTTCTCCTTTTCCACTGTCTTTTGAAGAATCATGGCTCTTCCCAGCCGATTCAGCCAAGGCCTAATATCTCAGGCAGTGTTCTCAAACATTTTTACTTTTCCTATATAATCTGGCATTTCTCTAGTTATTTCTATCACTTCCAAATTTGTTTCTACTTCTTTTTTCGTTACTTCCACGTCTATTATATTAGGTCATTCGAAAAGTTTTGAGTCTAAGACATTAGTCATTAAAAAATAAAACCATTATATAGTCTATCTTAAAGAAAAACTTTTTTTTATCACTATAAAAAAAAACCTAACTGATAAGACAATTTTTTTTATCAGTTATTGATATTTAAAACCATTGGATTTTGAAATATTTTCTACCATGAACAATGCGCGTGCTCATACGTTTTTTAGCTTTATTATCAAAAATCTCAAGTTTAAGCTACGAATTATTGTTACATCCACTCTATTTTCCAGATTTAGCTTCATCTGACTTTTATTTGTTTTCTAGATTCGAAAAAGTTTTAAGTGGAAAGCGATTTTCATCAATTGAAGAGCTTCAAAAGATGTAGATAGCTATTTGAAGGTCTTGAAGAAAATTACTTCAAAGAGGTTATAGAAGCTATGGAATCTAGATAAAAAAAAAAAGCATTAAGCTTGAGGAGGGTAATGTCGAATAATGGCGGTATTATTAGAAAAAAATATTAACTACATTATAGTGAGGCTCAAAACTTTTTAAATGACCTAATATTACCTTTTTCAATATTCAAATTTTCTTTTCTAATTGTCGTTCTAAGTCCCAATTTCTTCTTCACAGTTACAATTCTTCTTCTATCGCTTAAATTGGCAAATTGAACTAGTTCTTCTAAGAATTCTTTTCCTAAATCTTCGTATTCTACTGTTGTTTCAAGTCCTTCCAGTACATCTTCAACAATTTTTTTAATTTCTTGTCTTTGTACTGTGCTTGAAAAATTCGGCATACAACTACTTTAAATTCCTTATTACTTTTCTTGATTTATCTCGTTTTCCAGTAATGAGACTTATTTTTCAAGAAAAATAATAAATTTTTATTATGTGGTGTCCCACCAATTTTCAAATACCATTATATATATTTTATATATAATTAAATTTTTATCATTATTTAATTTATTATTTTTACTTAAATAAACAAATTTTCATTTGTTTAAAAGCTTATCAAACAAATGGAAATAAACTTAACAATATGATATTTTAAAAACACTTTGTAAAAAATAAAATTAGACATGTTAAATAAATAAAATAATAAAAACAAGGATAATAAAAAAAAAAATATAATTTTTTTACAAATATAAATATCAAAAACTTTTTTTTTATTTAAAAAATATATGCAAAGTATATATGGATTGCACATTTTAAATACATAATAAAATTATTAACTTTATTAGTATTTATAGATATTGAAATTAAAATAGTTTGGCATCAATGATTTCGTCCTGTTATGGGATGATGTAGAGTTATATAAATTTACTAATTAGATTAATAATAATAATAAAACACAAAATTTTATGTAAATAATTTATTAGGCAAAAAATCAATGTAATAATATTTCGATTAATCAAGATTAAAATAGACATGTTTTCAAGTTTGCGATTTAAAAAATAAAGATAAATATAAGACTAACTTATCTTATACATCTTCCTTCTATTTATAATGCAATCTTGAATCCTCCTTTTTTAATGCACAAATTCTAGTGGAATTATTAATTTTTAAATGTTTCTAATTAATAAAAAACAGTTTTTAAAAAATTATTTCAATCATTAAAATATTAATGATGAAGTTTTTATAAATGTTATAAATTAATTGATAAATATTAATAACATAAAAATAATAATATTATTTTAATTTTTTTTAAAAAAAGTAAAAAATTTAAATACTTATTTTTTATCAATAGTAAAATATTTATTATATATTATTGGGGCTATGCCTTTAAAATTTTATTTTAATTTATAGTTTCTCCAAACTAGTACCAGAACAATCTCAATACAATAAAAACTTCTAAAATTATTACAATTAGAAGCATTACAATAGATAATAATAATTATTTAAAAATTACAATACAATAAATTTAACTATGATAAATTTCTAAATTTTCATCTATTTAAATACTTTAATTGTACATTAATTTTTAGTGCCACAAATCCCGAGTTTCTTTTTAACAAAGTTTCATCAAACTTAAAGATTTTATTACAAATAAAGATCAAACATTAAATAAAATAATAGAAATATTATGGTATATTTCAACTTAATAAAAATATTATTTCTTTTAACTTATATATTGTAAATATTTTTAAAAAAACATTGTATAAAAATTACAAAATTTTTAATAATTACAAATTTTTTTTTATTTTGTTAGTTTAAATTTTAATCAAATTAATAAAATTAATTTATAAAACTTTAGATATATAAATTAATATTTAACTAAAAATATCTCATGTTTTAATATATTTATAAAATAATTAAAATTGTAAGTTAAAAAAAAACTTTTTAATGTTATTATTTATTTATTTTTTTTAAATTATTAAAACAACAACGAAAAAAATTATTTATTATTTAATTTTTTTTAAAACATAAAAAGTAAATTGCGTAAATATATAAAAATTAGGAAGATCTTTTATATTTTGACTTAAATTAGATAGCAGAAGATCCAAATATATTTGTATTTTTATTTGTGTTATAATTTGATATTGGTGGTGTTGAAGAAAACTGTTGTTTTGACGTTTTTTGTTGTATTGGTTGATTAAAAGCACTTCCAGTACCAAAACCTCTTACTGATTCATTAACACTAGGTGGTGCATTCTAAAAATATTAATTTAAATTTAGTATTATAAAATCAACTTACAAAACGTTGTTTATTATTAAAATTACTATCATTGTAAGGTAATTTTGAAGAATATGGTGAAAATGCTAAACCAGAACCAAAACCTTTTGATGGTTGTAATTGTTTTACAATACCATTATTTATATTATCATTAGAAATACTAAAATTATTTGTATCTTCTCTACTTAATAATGATTTTTTTGGACTATCATTATCTAATGTAACTATTCTTTTTTTTATAGCTTTAATATTTTTACCCTTTTCTATAGAATTCTTTTCTTTTTCTTTTCTTTTACTCCATAATATACAAAATATTATTGTAAATAATAATAAAAATCCAAAAATACTTAATAAAGCTGTCATCCATTTTAAACCAATTTCTAAATTTCTATTTCTACACCATACCCAATATCCTTCTGACCATATTGATGTATTTCTACATGTTCTTACTAAATCACCATGAGCATAATAATTTGGTTTACATGAAAATGTTACTGTATCACCTTCTAAATAATTAGCAGCTGGAGGTGTTTTTATAACACCTTGTCCTTTCATTAAAGGTCCACATGATTTAAGTAATTTTGAACCTTTTTTTTGAAGACCTATAAATGATTTATGTTTTTGAAGTGTTGTTGTAGCAATTTCTCTATTACCAGTTAACATATAATCATATTCACATGGTTTAACTTCCATACAAGTAACTTTAACTTGATCCATAGTAAATACTCTTGAAGCATTAATAGATATAGTTTGTGGCCAAAATGTTGGAATATAATCAGATGAAGCAAATAAAGAAGGATTATAAATTGGTTTAAAAGCATCTTGAAAAAGTGGTGTTCCTATACGATCATTACTACCATCAATAATCCATTTTTGACCAAATTGTTCATATATTTGTTGTGTTGTTGATTGTGTATATGTATCTCCTGTTGCTCTCATTGTTGTTCCAGTTATTGTCATTAAATCATCTGAAGAATCTTTATTATATGTACCTAATAATCCCATTGTTGTATAACATTGTTCTTGATTATTTGTATTTGTTATTGTTCCTGGATTTTGTCCACTTTTACAAGTTGAATTATATGATGGTGGTAAAAATACCATTACATCTAACATTCCATTACTTTCAGATACTTTAACACCAGCACCAGAATTTAACATAACTACTATTTCAGACATATCCATATTAAGAAGAGGACTTCTTAAATTAATACCATTAAATTGCTGAAATTTCCATTGTGGTTGATCAAAAAATCTTCTTACACCATCAACATAAACATCTGTTCGATATCTCCAACGACGCATTGGTTTACGTGCAAAAATTTGTACAATACTACTTGAATTTTCTTGAATAGCTACACCAGTAACAACAGTAGCATTAACATTTGAATGCCATAATGTTTCATCAGGTTGTTCAAGACGTACCTGAACCATTAATTTATGAATTGGATTTTCAGACATAGTTAAAACATAATATCCTTTTCCAGGAAATGTATATTTTAATCCATCATATGTTACAATATGTGGTTCTCCATAAATATAACCAGCTACTGGTGGTTTATAATCTTGGCATCCATTTGTCATTCTTCTCCAATAATAAAATTCACAATGTTGAGCATAATGACAACACATTTGATATGGAAGTATATCATTTTGATAATGACTTAAACTAGGTATAAATGGTGGATTTTTATATGGATATGCTCCAAATGGATGTGCACGAGATGGTGTTCCTGGTTGAAAATATGTTGTATAATCACCATCAGGTTCCCAATCATCTGTAAACATAAGATATCCTTCAAAATCATAACAACATACTTGTGCAGCACCTGTCCATGTTGGACTAACACTTTGTATACAATGTTGTGCACCTTTATTATAAGGACAACTAGTATCACCATCCATATCACATGTCATATCAGGCATAAATCTTCCTAAATCAAGTAATGCTTGTGATAAAATACATGGACAAATATAATTTCCTTGAGTAAGATCAGCAATAAAATTTCTTCTTTTACCATCATATTCAAACCAATCAATACAAAGAGTTGTTGCCCAATTAGCTCCTAATGCTTGTTCCCATATTGGTCGATAATACCAAGGAAATGGTGTTATACCACTCCATAAAACACCATCTTCTATATCAGATAATGCTACTTGAACAAAACCAAAATGAAATTTATCTGATGCACCATATAACATATTAGTTCTTGATAATTGTGTTGGTTTAAATGTATATGATCCTGTATTACCAATACTTTTTGCTATAATATCAACTTTTTCAAAATGACTTCTATCAGCATCTTCCCAATATCCCCATAATGATATATCTATTCGAGCACTAGTGCTCCAAGTAAGATTAAGATATTGCCATGCCATTGATAATTGATCAGCATAAGGTTGATTCCATCTATTAATACTTTTTTCAACATCATCTTTTAATTTAACTTGTGGTGGAGAACGATGTGGTGACATAACATAAAATTTACCAGTAAATGGAAAACTAGCTCCACCATCACGACTCATTCTAACAATAACAAGACCTGTTTTATGAAATATTGGCATTATACATCGAGCTCTAGCAACTGATATTCTTTTACAGTCAACAACCCATGATTCAAAAGACATTTTAACAGAATCTTTTTCTCTTAAACATGGACCTGAAATATTGACTGCTATACCACCTTGCATTGGTCCCCATGGTGGAGCTGTTAAAACTCCACCTGTTGAAGCATTTGAACATCCACCAGGAATTATTACTTCATCAATTCTATGAATCCAACGTCCTGGTGTTACACCATTAGAAAAATATCCTAATTTCCATACACGTCCTTCACCAGAATATGGTAATGGATACCTTAAAAAAAAAAACTATTATTATTTAAAACAAAAAAATAATTTAAAAAAATGATAAATTATTATTAATTAACAATGTTAATTTAATAAAATATAATAAAAATTTAAATATTAATATTATTAGTTATATACAACTATGTTTAAAAAAATATATAATATTTTAAATATAAAAATTATTAAATAAATATTATATTTTTAATAATATATTAATAACTTACCATCCAGTACCATTACCACCATTAAAACCAACCATAGCAGGTTGTTTACCACCAAAACCATTTAAACCACCAGCATCAGTACTTGAAGTCCAGTTAAGACGGGCATAATTAAAAATAGCAAAAGTTCTTATTTCATCTGTAGCAATAACAAGTTGAAAAGTATTTTGCCAATCTTTAACATAATCAAATTGAGATACATCTAAAGCTCTTGGAGCTCCACCATATGCCATACGATACCATGTTACAATAAATGCATGTTCTGCTCTCCAACCATTTGCTCCTGTATAACCTTCTTGAACATCTCTAGTTATGTTATCTAAAAGATATGGATCTATTACCATTCCTGGTTGATTTATTCTACCAGGCATTTGCCTTTTTTTTCTTTTTTTACCAAATGTATTTGTATTATAATTTATATTAGTTTGTTGATTATTTATTTGTTGTTGAGAATTATAATTAATATTATTTCCACTAGAACTTATACTTTGTGGATTATAAGGATTAAAAAATTCATCATCATCAAGTCTTGGTCTATGAACAGATCTAAAAAATACATTAGATATTTTAACATTTCCTATTCTTTGAAATGCAGCATCAGCATAAAAAGGTGCTATAAATGAATGATCTCTTTCTTTTGGCCATTCAGGATTAGGAAAAGTAAATGGTGGTAATTGAAAAGATGGTTGAGCAAATGAAACAAAACCCATTGGATAAACAAAAGTATAATTAAAACGATATCCAAAATATGGACAATCAAATCCAAGATTTGTTTGAGTTTCTCTTCCTGCTTGACCCATTAATTCATTATCTAATGTCCATTTTCCAAATGGATATAAAATTGATTGCCATCCTTCATCATATCTAACATCATAATCAGCTTTTTCCATATTTTTAACATATGTTTGAAAATTTTCTCTAGCTAATTGTCTTTTTTTTCTAATTTTTTCTGAATAAGCAAAATCTTCTTTAGATTCTTTTTCAAAAATTTTTTCTAATTTTGCTTGAAACTCCATTTCACTTGTTATTTCATTATTTTCTTCATCTATCATACATGTTTGATAATTTTTATTAGAACAAATTTGTTGAATTAAATTATTTTCATATATTTTAGCATTAACAGATAAATTTATAGTATAAAAGTATAAAAAAAATAATAACATTACTATTAGAGATACATTTTTTAATCTTCCCATAATTTTTTTTTTAATAAAAACTAAAAAATAATTAATTTTAAATTTTGATCAATATAAATAATTTTAATTTATTAATTAAAAAATATATCATAAAATAGATAATATTAAAATAAATATGTTACTATTAAAAATAATTTAAATATATGTAATTAAAAGTCTTAATAATTAACAGGATAACAAAATAATTTCATTTAAAAAAAAAATAAGAGTATTATAATGTTTTAATTTATTCTTATCAAACAATAATAATATACATTAAAGAATATTTCAATATGTTTATTCTTCATAAAAAGTAATAGCCATATCATTGAAAATATTATAATTATTATCATATCAAAGAAGAAGTTCATATATTTTATGATACTTTTTCTTATCTTTACTTTATGTGTATGTATTTAATGTAGATGTATTTATGTCATTAAAATAATTCATAACTGATTAAATATAAAAGATTTATTACTAAAATTTGTATTAATTGTTTTTATTATAATATTATTTTAAAATATTTTAATTATTAATATTATTATAAAAAAATATTTTTAAATTATATTTTTTTTTATAATTAATCTTTAAATTAAATTTTATTTTGAAAAATATTTATTAATAAATGTTGTTAAGAAGTACATATAATGTATTTATTTTTCTGATAAGGTGGTCTAAAAAGATAAACTATTATCTATAATATATTAAAAAGTATTAATAATATTACTAGTAGAAAAATTTAACTACCAAACATAGCATACTTTTCATATTTGAAAAAAATTTAATATATATATAATAATATAAAATTTTCAATTTTAAAAATATTGTTAAAATAATTTTATAACTTTTAATTATTTTATTTACAAGTTATAAAATAACAATCTTTTAATAAGAAAAACAATAAGCAAATTTAGTCCAAAAGTTTTACTTCATATTTATTTACTTTTATAAGTTAACATTTTATTATTGAAATTGAGACATATGTTTCTACAAAAATACAATTGAGTTATAAAGAATATTAATTAATTAATATTATTACACTTTTTTTCCAAAAATTATAATACCCACAATTTAGTTTAACATAAATTTTTAAATATATTTGTCGTGTATATTAATATATTTTAAATTTTTGCTTTTTCACTGACTAAAACAAGAATACAGAATTGATAGAAAAAAAATTTGTTAAACATAAAAAGGAATAGAAAAACTACTGGAAATAAACCTTTATTTCTAACTTCACACTTCTCTTAAAAAAAACGATTTTTGTATCCAGATATGAACATCAACTACATTTTATTCTTTAATTGTTATTTATTAAACTTGGTATCTGAAATTAATTCCACTACAGTTTTCAATTTTGCTACTTTATAGTTCTCATTTTCTTTATTACACTTTCTATATTTATTTTACTTTACGGTGATTCATTAATTTTATTGTTCATTCACGATTTAAATTTTTCATCTAATCCATTTTCTAAAAGTTTGCTACAATGCTCGTCATAATTAAAATTATGTTAAATGAATTTACCTCTGTCGTATGATAAACAGTCTTATTTATGATTCTGCAAACTTTCTTAAACTTATTTTTAAATCCTTACCTTTCACTATCTGATATATTTCAATCCATTTTTTTTGTTAATATATGATATAATGTTTTTTTAACTTTCTCTATTCTAGAATTTGCGTAATTTTTATAGAGAATTACATCAATCAACTTTATTTCCTCCTTTTTAAAAACACCACTAACTTTTTAGCTTTAAATACCAATGCTTTTTCTGCTTTTAACTTCTTTACTTTATTTGACATTGCTCCATTATCTTTTCAAGCAATTAGATCACCAATTTTTCATCTAATTATAATTTTCTTCTTTCAAATAAACCGTGAATATCTATTGTCAGCTACAAAACTGTATGACAATCCAAAAGAATGAAACCATATACAGGATTTCGAGAACAAATTCCGAGCTGGCACGATCTCTTTTCTTTTTTTTATATCATTTTTCCACTGGCATATTTCACAAATTTTAATCATGTTTATCATTCTCTTTACAATTATTAACGCTTTATACTTCAATACCATTAAATGATAATACTCTTTTATCACATCATCTTTTTTTCTTGACATTAACAAATGACCTTTTCTACCTGGTATTCTTAATAACTTTCTCGTTATAATCTTTGTATTGCTATTTAGAAAAAATTTTCTATTTTTTCTTTATTTTACTAAATTTTATTAATTTTATTGAAATAATTAGCACATATTATTTTACTCTTAAATATATTGAATTTTAAAATCGAATTCTTGTAACGGCAAAATCAATTTAAAAAAATTTTGTCTCTTTGGTGTTCATTTATCTTGTGAAAAGTTTTTAATCAGTTTGAAAGAACACTTTTTGGCCAATTAAAATTTTTTTAATTTTCTCACTTCAAATATCACTACATATATTTCAAAAAAAGTGGTACAGCAATTTTTTTTACATGGTTTTCTTTTTTTTCTATAAAACATAATAACTTCATTTTCATGGTTTATATTACATTTATAAAACACTTCTCAAGCAGTTTATTTTACCACAATCAGTTTCTAAGTAAATAATGTTCTCAGGTGCTGCTTTTACTAAAAATACGGATTAATCATAGCTTTCTTTGCTATTTCTAATGCATTCAAAATTTAAGAGTCTTTTCAATTTTTAATGTTTTGAACTTAAAAGAATTAACAATCATCTGGAACGTCATAGTCATTGTCACATATCGTGAAATATTTCCACATGAATATCTTGATGAATGTAGAAATAATATCAATTCTTTTTTAGTGGTAGGTTCACGCCTGTCTAAGAATTCGTTGATATTTTTGCTTGAAATTTTAAGACATTAATTTTAAATGTTATATTCATTTATTCAATTTTACTTCCTCCGATACTAGATTTCTTAACTTTAATTAGTATATCATATTCTTCCAATTTATTCAACAACAATTTTACTATGCTAACATGGTCTTCTACAATTGAATTACATTAAACAGCAAAATCACTAATGAATATAAAGAAACCTTTTTTAAGTATCTAATAATTTTTGTAGCTAAACATTGTAACTGAATAGGCAAAATTTTTTTTAATTGTGCCAATTTTTTGAAACAATATACTTTTTAATAAACCTTCACCCATTTAAATAAAATATTTTTCAGTAGATATCTTATCTGAAGTTATGTGTTCTTTAAATCAATTTTATTATACCATTTGTAACCACTTATTCTATAAACATATCCATATGATTTGTTTACCGGAAAATAAATGGATTTTGTATACTAATTTATGTATCTCTACAGATTTTTAATTTTTAATTTTTTTTTAATAATATTCTTATATTTTAATACATAAACACTCTTCTACTAACATTATACTTTGACTTTGAAAGCAAAACATTGAAATTTTTAAAAATGTCAGCACCAAGATCTTCAATCTCGCTTGAAACTTTAACCTTTTACATAAAAATTTTTTTCATGGCGCTTATTTTATGAAATGTATTTCATATTTTTAAGTACAACAATTTTTTCTTCTTCATAAGAAATTGGCAATTCAAATTAAAAAATCAAATCTTCTACAATAACTTAATCTTCAGATGTCATTAAATGATTTGGTAATACAAAAACTTTTTTTGAATATTTTTCTAATTCAAAAAATTAATCATTACTTCACACTTATTATTTAAAGTCATTATTGTATTATTCACCATTTGAAATTGAAGTGGTCTAACATTATAAATGTTACAAAAAAAAACTATCCTTACGGCTACAAAAGTAATTCCAGATTTACTAACCAAAAACTTTTTACAAGCTTCTTATTAACTTGTACAAATATATGCTAATTTTCTGTAGACCTTAATATTGATTTGCTTTTACACATTTGATAAATTACTCGTTTTGAAAGTTGATTCTCTTCTTCATATTTTTCCATATGTTAATAATGGTTTGCATTTTCATTATAGTGTTGAAATATATTACACTGTATAATTAAAACTAATTTATTAGATTAAATTTAAGACTATAAAAAATAATATTATTTAATAAATTAGAATAATATTAATTCAAATTATAATATTTAAATAATACAAGTGTTTTCTCAACATCTTCAATTAACGCAGCTTGTTTTGACAACGTCGGAAATACAAACTTTTCCTTACTTAGATTCTTCTTCTTACTTTTACAGAAACATGCAAAGTGTTCTTTCTTTTTACAAGTATGACACATCTTGTTATTATAAAAGTTTTCTATTTAGATTTTTTTTTTAGCCCAATTTCGTAGCTAAGTCAACTTTATACACTGCTTTCAGCTCTTGAAAAAAAGTATAAATGCTTATAATATAATTAGTAAGTAAGAAGAAATAAAACTTAAAAGTCTTATCAGTAATCAAACGTTTGATATATCTTACTTAAGTTTAAAAAACTTCTGTCTCAAGCAAATTTGTATAAGAATATGAAATCATTTGAATCAACTGTTATTAATTGATCATCCATATTTTTAACAAAATTCACTACGGTTATTTACCTGTGCACCTACTTCATCATATTTACTTGACAAATATTGCTTTAATATTTCATATGAACATTGTAATTTCACAACATGTTTTCCACATTTGTAGCAATCCAAGTAGATAAAGTTATCACAAGATATAAATTTTTGTCTAAATTTTTATTAATGCTTTTAAATTTTATATGCTTTTTAGTAGTCAAAAAATGTAATACTTTAAATTTTTTTTAATTGAAAAAATTGAAAAGAAAACTGTAATGTCTTTTGACTGGCAGAAACATCTTTTTCTTTTCATAGATTTTTAAATATATATATGAAACTATCAAATTTGTAATCTTTTAGGACATTCTTTTAAGAAACTTTTTTGAAAGAACAAAGCATGCAAATTAACAAAGACGTAATCATAAATTAAAAAAATTTCATTGTCATATAAAGAAAGCTTCAAAAATGCAAAAAAAAACTTTTAATTGTATATTGGCAAAAAAATAGCCAAACAATTTATTTTTTATATTAAAAACTCAAAAAAATTATTAATTATAAATAACTTTTTAAGTGAAATAAAAAGTCAACCTATAATATTTTAATTCTTTATCAAATGACTGTAGTTTCATAAAATTTGGATCAATAATCATTAAGATAATAAAAACCAAACTATTTTTTTTTTTAATTTTTGAAATATTAATTGATGCTTTAATAAATTTTCTAAACAAGATTTTCTAAAATAATAATTCATACTTATAACTAAAAAACACTTATAACGTCATAATATCTATTAAATGACAATAATTTTATTAACAAATTTTTTTAATTAATTGAACTTTCTATTACAAGTAGCATGCGAAATATGCCATTTGTGTACTGCTAAATTAAAATGATAGTTTTTATCAAACTCTGTTGAAAAGAGTTGAAAATAAGTCACACCACCACTGTCAATTCGTGTAAGTTATGATAGAGGTATCAATGAATTCACTAAAATATACATTTTTAAGAAATATAGAATAAACAGAAAAAATCGTGGAAATTGATAAATTTTTTTTTACAGGAAGGTTGAAGTACACAAAAAGAACTTTACTACAAGTGTTGATTTTCGGTGAAATCTAAAGATAAAAAAAAGAATATTTTTTTATCACAGTTTTAGATAAAGAAATAATGATTCTTTTAGAGGTAATAAAAATATACACAGAAAAAAATTCTATTTTTCCAGACAATGGGATGTTTTATAAAACCAATTAACCTCAAGCTCAAGAATTCACTTGTTTAAAAGTAAATTAAAAGTATAACTTTGTAAACTTTAAGTTTGCAAGCTTACTCTTAGAAAAGTATATAAAGGAGAAAAAAAGAAGTACCCTGTCATTTCAATAAAAAATGTTATAAATTTACCTCGCAAAATATATGTAAAAGCAGAAAAAAAAGAGAAAGGTTATTTCTCTCAAATTACTACAAAATGTGGCATATTACTATCCTCCAGAATTGAATTGTGAAGATAATAAAGATGGATAATATGGAAAGTGAAATAAATTATTTGTTATTGTTTTTAATATTAATTATTATGTTAGTATTATGTAGTTTATATATAATGTTTTATTTAAAAAAACTCCTTTTTTTAAAAAAGAAAATATTTTCACCAAAATGAAAAAAAACAAATTTTATATAAATTTTTTTGGTACTTTTCAGTTTCGGTAGGGACAAATTTTGTTTAAAAAAAAGAGTACGAAAAAATTGAAAAATTAAAAATTTTATTTTTTTTTTGAGTAGAGGAGATTCTTTTGCATATATAATAATTAAAAAATTTTTAAATTTTGTTAATTTTCTCTTTTTTTTACGTGTTTTTTTTCGACGACCAGAAGGTTGCTATATCTCGCACAATTTAGATGAAAGAATTTTCTTGCTCATTTCTTTACTTCTACACGAATTCAGCGAAGTAACTGTCTGGCATATTTCTAAAAGTACCTCTCTGCTTCTTGTTTCTTCATTTGGCACTTTCCCACATTCTTTCAATAGTCTGGGTATGAGCTTCAGACTCAGGATTCACAAAAAAGAAGTACTTGTGATCAACCTTGAAGTGAGTGAATCTCTAGTTTCTTCTTACATAATTTGACCAAAACTAGTTCTTCGCTTTATAAAATAAACAACGGCTTTTTTTTTGGTCGCTAGTAAACTAAAAATCTCTATTTCTGCAAAAAAACACTTAATTTGAAAAAAAAATTTTGTGAAAAAATGACTGTTAGAAAAAGTTAAATTTCTTGATGATTTTTTTATCAATTGATCTAATTCTTTCATTATTGTTTTCCTGACAAGTCAATTATCAAACATCAATTACCTTTGAATTAAATTTATCACTTTTTTTGATAAGAATTATCATTTAAAATTTGTCCCTACCGAAACTGAAAAGTATCATTTTTTTTTGATATTTTTTAACTACAGCCAGCTAATAGTACAACAACACAAAAATAAGATAAATTTTTACTTAAATTAGTATCTACCCATTTATTATGATAACATTGAATTTCTATTCTTATTAATTAGTTGATTAGTTTTAAATTTAATTTTTTTCTCAAATTATTACTGCAATATTAGTAATATGTCTGTGGCATTTATATTTTTGCCTGTAATCAAAATTCTAGTATTATCAAAAAAACTATTTTAATAGTAATCATAGTTAATAAGTGGTATTTTTTTATATTTTATTTAAATATCATTTTCAACTATTTTCTTCTTTCCAAAGTATCATTAATAAATGTTTCTTTACTTTAAAAATATATTCTAAATTTTTATTTTTTTTATTCCAACTAAATCTTTTATTTTTTTTGATAAAATTTAACAGGTCTTACTATCAAAAGTTTTTAAAAAAATTTACACTACGTTAGTATGACTCTCTATGATTAGAAATACAATAATATAAAATCATTAGAAATAAAGAATTAAAATAAAACTTTAAAATTAAACTGAATTATTAACCAAAAAAATTATGAAATTACTTTATAATTAATGTTTTTTATATTATTGTAGTAAACATTATTTTTACTTTAGAAATAAAAGTACTATTCTTTAATATTACAAAAATAAAATATTTTATTGCTTACTGTAAAATGTACTTAAAAACATTATATTATTTACTCAGAAAAAGGTATTTACTTAGGTATTGTAAAGATTTATTCTAATTTTAAAAAATTATAAACGACTAATAATCCAATATTTTGTCAAATTTTTAAACAAACCGTCTAATCTTTATCTTTTGCTTTAATAAATAATTTATACTACAAATAATAAAAAGAATCAACCATAAAAACTACATATTTTTTTACATGGTTAGTTATTTTTATGACTCTGAAAATATTTTTCATTAATTAACTGTATTTTGGATTTATTTTTTAAAATTGTTTTAAAAATAAAATTTTAAAAATTGAATAAAAAAAATAATAATATATAACTTTATACGAATAATTGAAATTTTTTTACTGATTATTTTGTATTATTTGATTTTTATAAAAATAAAAAATAAATGTCTCAATAAAAGCATTTGTTAAAACAAAAAATGGTTGAATGCAAATTTTTTTAGGCTATTATTATATTGTGTTAAATTAAACAATATTTAAATTTACAAAAGAAAATATTAACAGTTAAAAAAGATGTAAATATTAAATTAAATATTGATCTTTTATTTTGGTATATAAAGAAAAAATTTATTTAAAAAATATATCATTTTTAATAATGAAGTTTTTATTTAGTATATTATTTGCTCTTACTTGTGTTCCATTCATTTTTGGAGGTGTAAGTTTGATTAATTAAATTAAAGTTTTTTTTAGCTTACTCGTTTGAGAATTCAACAAAACACTCGTGATTCAATGAGCGAAAATTCAAAAAAAGCATTTGATAAACATACAAAATCTATGGCTGAATTAATTAATTAAAGTAATCAACTTAATAATGTACAAGTTTCAAGTGCAGAAGATAAAAAAGAAATTGAAATAACACCAAGAAGAAATCCATCTTTGTATCAAGGAGATATGCTTTTAACAGAACAACAAGCATCTTATTTAATTGATGAAGCAAAATTAAAAATAGAAGCAAAAAAATCAAATAAGACAGGAAGTGATGTTGATAAAGAAATCGTTGAAAAACTTGAAAAAAAATCGAGCTTACAAAAAAAATTCATCTTTTAAATGGACTTTTCCAATTCCATACTTTATTGAAGCTGGTGTTGACCAAACTATTGTAGATAATGCTCTTAAAAATATGGAAAAAGAAACTTGTATTACATTTAAAAAAACAGCTCCATTTAATGATAAACCAGGTCTTAGAATTTATAAAGGAACAGGTTGTTGGTCATTTGTAGGACCAACTTATAAAGATAAACCACAACCAGTAAGTATTGATAATGGATGTGATTGGAATGGTATTATTCAACATGAAGTTTCTCATGCATTAGGTCTCTTTCATGAACAATCAAGACCAGATAGAGATGATTATATTGGTCTCAATCTTAATAATGTTTTACCAAATCAAAGATATAACTATGATAAATCTTCAATTGCTTCAACTGAAACTTTTGGTCTTCCTTATGATTATGGTTCAGTTATGCATTATGATAAAAAAGCATTTTCTTCAAATGGTGGACTTACTATGATTCCAAAAAATAAAGATTATTTAAATACAATTGGACAATATGAAAAAATGCAATTTAATGATATTAAACTTATTAATTTAGTTTTTTGTTCAGGAAAATGTAAAAGAGGTGTTAAATGTAATAATGGAGGTTATGAAAATCCAATAAAATGTGGTACATGTAAATGTCCAAGTATGCTTGAAGGAAACACTTGTAATAATGTTCGTAGAAATCCATCAAATTGTGGTCAACCTAATGATATAGTAGCATCTAATGCTTTTAAAAGTTTAAAACTTCAAGGTGTTAAAGATTGTGTCTTTCGTATTAGTGCAAAAGGTGGTAAAAAACCTGAAATTGTTATAGAAAGAGAAAAATTCAATGGAACAGATCATTGTTTTCCTGAAATTTCTCTTGAAGTTAAATTTAATAAAGATTTAACTATTACTGGTCCAACATTTTGTGGATCTATTCAAAATAAAAAAATAACTGCTGAAGGATCTCAATTGCTTTTCCAATATGTTGGTACACGTCGAGACCACTTTTTGCAACTAAAATATCGTTCAGTTTAATATATTTTCTGTATAAAAAATTTATAGATTTTACAAATTATACAAATAAATACAAATCTAAAATTATTAACAAATTGTACAAAACTTTTAATAAGTATCACATTTTACAAATGTTAATAAAATATTTTTTATAAATACAGCTGTTAAATTATTTTTTTTTTATTTTTCTTTTTTAAAATGAATTATTTTGTGAAACTATATTGATATATTAATCATATTTTAGTAAAAAATTTAATGATATTTACTGGTCTTATTAATCATCAGTTAATAAAATTTATATTTAATATTTTATTTATTTTATCAACACCAAATTTTTAAAACAAAAAGATTTATAAATGTAAGTTGCTTTAAAAAGTAAAGTACAATAATAAAAAAATTCTTAACCTACACATAATTTATCTTTTTATTTACTTATAATAATAGATGGATACAAATTATATTGATAAAGAATCACCTAAAACTCAAATTAATTAATATTAATCACAAAATAAAATCAATGATTCTAATTTCTTTTTTATCTTTTGTTTTTAGAAATAAAATAATTATATAAATTAAATGACTCTATCAAACCTTCATGATACTTGTAAATCAACAAAAATAGAACAAAGTAAATAAAAGTTTATTTTTCCAATACAGTTTCACAGTAGCTAGGGAATGTAAAAATTGCTAAAACAATGAGAAGGTAGCAAAAAAGAATATGACTAACACTAAGTAACCTTTGATTGATGTATATCCCAGATTACTAATTCTAGTATCTATATTGACTACTTGTTATTAAATAATTTACTAATAAATAGTTTTACTATTACTAAAAGTTTATTGCTTTTGATTTTATTTTAAAGTTTTCATTCTGTCTATTAATATAAACTTGCTATTAAAAATTAAAAATTCATTATTTTCTAAATTTTTTGTTAATTTCCATTTTACAAAAAGAAATATATGTAAATATGTTATTTTTAATTGCTTGTTATTTTTTTGTTATACACAAAAAAAAACGCTCATTTTTGATCCTCTTAGATCAATCTAGTACATGCAAAATGATATCGAAAAAATTATTCAAATTTTTAACTAATTAACAAAATGTAAAACAATAAATTTCGCAAAGCGATGAAAAAAATTGCACACTTTATTCTCTTTAAAATATATAATACTTTCTTTGAGTAATATTTTTTTTTTATTAGCATATGGTAAAAAAAAATATTTTATATATTAAAATTTTTATTAAAACAAATTTGTACAACTTTTATAATTAGACAATTAAATATATAAAATATAGTATTACTTAAAGTTAAGAAGATATAATTAAAATACATAAAATAATATTTATTTGGTTTCATAAACTTTTATATACGTTTAATAATCATTTGAAATATGATTTCTAATCTTACTCCCAGTAAAACATTTTTTTAAGTGATGTTAATTTATAGTATAATTATTTTTAAAGAATAAGAGAAACAAAAAGTTTTGATTTAGTGTAATTAATTAAATAGTTAATTATAATAATTTTAGAAAAACTTAAATAGAATTATTTAACTATTTTATTAAAATTGCTAAAAAATAGATAAAACTTTTATTTAATACTTGAAAAATATAACATCCTTTTTTATATTTGCATATAGAAAGGCTTCGCATTGTTTAACGCAAAAGACACATTTTAACAGACGAATTTTTGAATTCCAAATTTGAATATTCATAAAATAGGAAGACTGACAATGATTTTTTGCATGTACTAGATTGATCTAAGAGGATAAAAAATGAGCGTTTTTTTTTGTGTGTAAGCAATAGATGAAAAAAAAAATTTAATCATTTTATTGTAATCTTTTGCTTATATCAATCAGTTTTAGTTTTAGAAGATATTCTAAATTGTAAAGCTTATGTTTGTCTTTTGTTCTAAGTAAATAAAGAGATAAATTAAGTTTAGGTTAAAATATTTTATATATTGTGCCTTATTTATTAAGACTACTTATAAATTATATCCTTTTTATTGTAAACTGTGTTTAGAATGAAATTTTAAATATTGAATATAGACAAAAATTATTTATTAGTAAAAATACAAGAGAAAGTCTTTTTTAATAAAAATAGTCTTGAACAAGTATATCTGCCACATCTTGCATGAGCGTAATGTTAACAATGAATCAAAAAATAATTAATCAAATTTGATTGTTGTAGTATAGTTTAAATATGGCTTGTCATAATAGTGTAATTTTAATCATTTGTATTGTTATTTAATAATATAATTAAAAGACTACTTTCTTAATTGGAAAAAATCAAAATGTGATTATTTTACACTTTTGAATGCTTTAAATCATAAAAATAATGTATTTGATATTTAATAAAAACTCATAAGTAAATAATTATTGGAAAATTATAAATTAACTTGCGATAAATATCTAAATATATTTAGATATAAGTAATAAGAATATTAATTTATTAAACTGTTCTAATATAAAAACATATATTTAAAAAAAATATACATTAAAGTGTAAGAATTTTTTTAGATAAAAAAATTTCTTTTATCTTCTTTTTAAATAAAGTAATGATAATAAGATTTTTATTCCATTAAATTATAAAAAATGTTTAAAAGTAAAAGAATTTTAAAAAAATTAATTTTTAATTTTTCTTTTTTTTCTATTATTTATTAGTTAATTTTTAAATTAAAAATATTAATAGAAAAAATCAATTAGAAGATAATAATTAAGAACTATTATTTTAAAAAGTTAGCTTTTATAGCATTATATTTTAGCAAAATAAATATAATGAAATCATTATGATTATAGAAAGTGCATAAGTTGTAAAAATTTTTAAAAATCTATTAGCATTCTACACGGTATTTTTATTATTATCTATATTAATATTATTATGACAAATATTGATTCTATTTTATTTTAGAAGTATTTTAAGGTGCCAATAAGAATCTTCTATTATTTGTAGCATAAGTTTTAAAATAATAATTTAATAAATAAAGTAAGTTAAGAATGTATTTGTGATGATAATTATATAATATAAGTAGTGTTATATTTTTTAAATAAATATTTTATATTTATTTTATCAAAATTTAAAAATTGTTTTATGCTAACAAATAAAAAATAGTTTAATAGTACAAATAGATAAAATAAAATAATGTAAAAAATGTATTCAAAAATATATATTTTTTAAATTGCTTTTTTATGCTTTGATTATTTTATTGATGTAAAAACATAACAAATCAATCTATTTTATTTAATATTCTTAATATTTCAAAACGTTTATCATAAATTTTTTTTGTGGTTCATTAATTGTTTAAAAAAATTTTAAATTAAATATCAAAAGATAAAAGAATATCAAAATTTTAATTTTAAATACAATACAGTTTTATATGACAACAGTTTCTAATGACTGTGTAATTTCAATTACTATAAAAAAATAAAATATAGATAAACAGCTTTTTATTTTTTTTTATAATAATAAATTTTAAAATATCAAGAAACTCAGATTATTAAAGATTTTAAAACTTTCAATAATTTTCAGTATTTTATGGATTAATTAAAAAATTTTATTTATATCAATTTATACAAAATACTATTAAACATTTATAAAAAATAATAATCCTAAAGTTAAAAATAAGATAAAAAAGAACAAGACTTATTAAAGTTATAGAATAAAATTTTAGAAATTTAAAATATACTAAAAAAATTGAAATAATAATTTTACTTTTTTATGTTATTAAATAGTGATCATTTAAATTACAAAAGTTAAACTTTAATATACAAAAATTTTTTGTTAACTTTTTCTAACTTATCACTTAAAATTGAATTAATATTAATGTTAAAAAATTATTGATTAATTTTAGCTAAAAAATATAATATACCTAATGATATTATCACAAAATAAGTTAAAAAAAAGTAGAAAATAATCTTTTAAAATTATGTAAGTCATATAAATACAATAGTTTTAGTGTTATATTACAATGATAGAAAACGAATAATAATTTTTTTCAATACATCAAAACTATAAATTAGAATATGCATATGGAATTAATAATGCTTACATAAAATGGCATTTCACTCATACAAGTTTTTAAATGCTTTTTGTTTAAATCTTCTAGTTAGGTTATTTTTTACCACGTAATTTTTAAAACATTTTGTAACAAACTTATTTTATATTTATCCATTATGCAAAAATAATATATTTATTTCAGTGATATTTTTCTTATTATAGAGCATCTTAACCAAAATATTATAACAATATAAAATTTTTTGCTTAACTTTAATTTTGTAATTCAATTGTTATATATTTAATATTTTAAAATTTGAAGTTACTAATATATTATTTTTAGTGTAGTAAAAAAATTTAAAAAAAATCATAAAGTAGGACTGTTAAGATTTAATTTAAAAAGTAAAAGTTTTATTAAATATAACTTCACAATAAGACATTTACTTATCTTGAAAAGAATTATTGGTAAAGTAATATTTTTATAAGAAATATAAGTGACTATTTATTTATGATTAATTATTATAATATACTTTTTAAAAAAATATTAAATTAGATTTTTTTAAATAAAAGGACATTATAAGTAAAATTTATATTTTTAATTTAAAAGTAACAGTTTTACAATCATAAAATTTTATTCTGTTGTTTATTTTCTCTGTTTACAAGATATTATTATCTTTATATATATCATTATTCCAATGTCATGCTTTTTTTATAAATTGACTTCTTAAGATTAATTACATTAATTATTATTGTTTTATTTTTTTTTTTTCTAAATAATATGATATTTTTTTAAATTCTATCATTATGAGTGATATTAAAGAAAAAGAAAATGATAGTTTTAACTATCTTTATGTACTTTCAAATAGTTTAGTACTTAAGAAAATAGTAGAAAAACTTAATTCATATGAAGATTTGAGAAGACTTGCCACCACTTGCAGAAAACTACGGATTACTTTAGGTCAACTTCGTTATAGATATAAAAATTTATGGTATTATTATGAATATGATGATAACTTAGTAGTATCAATGCCTCATTTTTTATCAAATATTGAAAAATATAGGTATTGTGTTGAGTGCAAAAATTTTTATGATGAGACATTTTTGCTGATATTAATTAATGAAGTACAACCTGTAAGAAAAACAGTTATGATAAAACAAAGTAAAGATTTAATAGAAGAGAAAACAAAGTATTTAAACCAAGTTATTGAAGAAAATTTACCAAGACATATGTCTTTGAACATATCTATAAATGAAAATTTTGAAATAACAAGTTTAAGTGCTTTAAAAAATTTCAAACACATAAAAGTTATATATATTACAAAATCACCTTTTAATTATAAATATTTAAAATATATTAATGACAATGTTGAATATTTAGATAAGATTGTTTTTGGAGAAAGTTGTTGTCCTAATAACCAAAATATCATACCTGGTATTTATTTAAATGATATAACAGATGGTGTACAAATATTTAAATTACTTTATTCTTTTATTGGATTGCTTTCAATGATCAAAGATGGTAAAAAATTGAATAATCTTTTTCTTACTCATTGTGCTCTTGATTGTATTGAGAGTCCCAATGAATTTGAAATTTTAAAAGAATTTACAAAAAAATCTCGACGCATTTATATAGATATTTATTTTAACGGTTTTCGAAATCCATCAGCATGGTTAGATTATTTTGCTGAAACAACTAATATTTATTCATTAACATGGTTTGTCACTGGATACATGGAAACTTCATTTGTTTTTATTCATCCAATTTTTTTAACATTTATGGAAACATTGACAAATTTTGGTATTATTTATTATAGAGATATAACCACTTTATCAATTTCAACATTTTCTGCACCAATTACAAGTATCTTTTATGATGCTCTTAGAAAATGCTTTAATATGGAAAGTTTTGCTATAACAATTAATTTATTTGAAATAACTGATTCTCTTAGTGATGAGGTTATTGATAGAAGAACCAATATAACATACAAAAATTCTTTTACTGAATTTTGTTGTAAGATGCCACCAAATTTAAAAGTTCTTTATCTGGATCGATGTGACATATTATCTTTTGATGAGTTAAAATTAATTTCCGAGTCATCTCCAAACATTGAAACTCTTATTCTTCATGATTTGAGAGATAGTGATATCTGTGATTTAGATAAATTAAAAATGATTTGTAAAAATGTGAAATATGTTGATTTTACAGTTTCAGAAAAATATGCTTCTTCTATTGTTCTTAAAAGTCTTACTGAAGAAAAAAAAAATGAAAGTGGAGAAAATAAACTTATGTTAAAATGGCCTTCATTTTATATTTTTACATGTAAATTTCTTTGTATTGTCAAAGGGTTAAATAATGGTTTTAATGAACTAGAAAGAAATACTCCAAGAAGTCCTGGGCAATTTATTATCAAAACACCAAGATTAAGAAATGATAGTAATTATTTTCATAATTTTCCTAGTAGTCATCATGAAGATTATAATGAAATTGAAATTACAATTATGAAAAATGGCAGCTTTTTTGAACAAAAAAAATTTACTGAAATTAAGAAATATATTGATACTATGTCATATGAAAAAATAAACGAGTTTCAAAAAAGATATTTATAAAAATAAATTTAATTTTTTATATTTTATATAGAATAAATAAAATATTAAAAAATTATCTTTTAATTCTTTCAATATATAAATTTAAAAAACAAAGTATAAACATTTTATTATCGTTATTATTTTTTATTTGTAGAAGCATCAATCTCTATCTTCTAAACAAAGTATTTTCAAAAAGTAACTTCGAATATAAGTTGAAATGCTTTTATCAACAAAAATTTTATAGCAAAAATATAAAATAATACAATATGTTTAATCAACATTGTATTTAATACTAAATATTTATTATTTATTATGTATTTTTTATGATAAACTATCAAATTTAAAAATTTAATATATTAAATGATATTTTTGTTTTTTTTTGCATATTTTTTAAATTTTTTTAAAAAAGTTTTATAAAATTTTTTATTATTAAACTTAAAGATTTTATTTGTTTTTTCTTAAATTTTTTATATTTATCAGATATATAATTCCTATATACTACTAGGTTGTATCTTATGAAATTCATGTTTTTCATTAGGCGACACTTATAGCTAGCTTTATTCAATAACTAGAAATTTTTTAATAAAGCTAAGTACTTTAATAGATTCCTATGAATCTTTCCCACATAATGACATAAACATTATGCTAAAATAAGAAGTTAATTATTTTTAATTATAATTTTTTACAATGCTTTTTAAAAGTAAATTTTCCAACATTTTACTTTTTGAGGTCAAAAAAAAATGCTGCAAAAATAGAAAAATTTTGATTTTTTTTTAAGTTGTATCTTCTTATTGCTTTTACTGTAAAATACTTTTATAAAAATTTAGCTTTAAAACTACAACAAACACCAAAACAAGAATTTAGTAGTATATTGGTAGTTTTTTTTTTTAATTGTGTACTAAAGATCAAGAAATCTAGTAAAACTGGTTGAAACTATGAATAATGAATATAATTGTGCATAATAAAAAAAATGTTATAAAAATATTCTTAGGAAAATAGTTTTTAAAAAAAAAACAGTTAATTTATTTTTACAATAAAATTCTCACTTATAAATTTCACAAATCATGCTCCAAAAACTGAAAGAGACGAAATATGAATCCCTTTTTTACCCCTCATATACCACCAACCTTTCTTAAGCAAACCGTCATATCCCCAAAAATCTGGATCATTTTTGAAAAAGACTTTTTAAGAACAATAACTTATAAGAATCTGCCTTTAAAACTTCTATCGTTTCCAGTGTTTCAAGTTTTTATTCTAAACATTAAATAAATTAGAAAAACTTTAGAAAACAATATGTTGAATCTAATGATTGTTATCGGAAATAAAAAATATAAATTTTCTATCAATCAACGAAGATTTAAAAATTTAACAAAAAAAACATGTTTTACATATGATATAACTTATATTACATGCTGAAAAGTTAGCTAAGAAATAAGTTTTGCTGTATCAAAAATATCAACAAATGAGAAAATATTTACTAATATTTATAAAATAGAATAATAGAAACATCAAGATGACAAAAAAAGTCAATTAAAAATAACAGAAAATTTTTTTTTATTAATTAAATATTCATTTTGTAAAATCAAACAATATATTTATAGATTCGATAAAGCTTTTATCAGTATTTGTTTTTTTTTATAATTTTTGTATGTAATGTATTTTTTAAATCAAAGTAAAATTATTAATCATATTATATTTTTTACATTTTAATAAATAAAATGTATCTAACAAAGATTTATTTAATAATTTATTATTTAATTTTATCATATATTTAAAACATTTCAAACTTGCGATATTTTATAAATTAAATTTTTCTTTTAACGATTATTTCACGTATAGAATTGTTAAATGAAGAAACGATAAACATTTATATTCTTCCATCTAATTTAATAATATGAAATAAAAGAATTCAATTAGTATCATTAAGATATTAAAAACGACAAGCATAATAATAACGATAAATTAAGCAAAAAAAAATGTTAATTTATTATTTAATAGTTCATCTTTCTTAAAAATAAATATCATTATTCTATTTTCCTTTCTTGATATACCTTTCTTCCACTACTCTTAAATCTTGTGCATTATATTTATATATATAAAATATATTTTATAATAATTTAAATAATTTATATGATAGTTAATTTTAAAGCTGATTGCGTCTGAACTCTCTCTTGTTAAAAAAAATCATAAAATTGAAAAAAAAAACTACTTTATATATAGTAAAATTTTTTTTAAGAAAATAATTAATATTATTAAAAAAGATTTAATAATAATTATTTATTTTTTATGTAATCTAATTGAAAATAAAAATTACATTGAATACAATTAAAAACAAAATTTCAAGTACATTATTTAAGAAAGACTTTATTTTTTTCAAATTGAAGATTGGCATGAAACTTTAAATATAATATACTAAAAAAATAGTTAAATGATGTTTTTACAACAAAGTTTTTTTAAGTCATAAAATTATAGTGGATTTATATTTTTGATTGTTGACAAAAATTCAATTAAAATATGAATATTTTTGAGTAAGTTATAACGCAAATTTTTTATCTTTGTTTAGAAGAAAAAAAAAGTAATGGATAAGACATTTAGGATTATAATAAAGTGATGTTTAAAAAAGATTGGTAAGAAAGGATAGCTACTAAAAATAGTTTTCAACTTTGAAATTAAATTCATACATGAATTGTTTGACCTGAGTTTATTTCTATTTAGTGTCCAAAATAATTTACTATTTTTTCATATTTAAAATTTAATATCAATTTCTAACTTTAAAATAAAATTTTTTTTTGTAAAAATGTTTATGATATTTTGTTTATAAAATTTTTTTAAATGCATTTTCTGTAATTAATATTATCTATTAAATTATTTAACAAATTCTTAATTAGTTTCAAAAATTTTTTTTTAATAATTTTAATTATTTTCTTAGAGTTGGTATTTGACTAATTCGAATTTGCCTAAAAAAATATACCGGATAAAAGTAATTATAAAAAAAAGATAAATAAAATAATTTTTATTACAATCACTTTTATTGTAATTATATGAACGTCCAAAATAATTGTTTTGTATTTTAGGGAGATATGCTTTAATTTTTAACAAAAAAGAATTAAATAAAGTTTTTTTTAATTTACAAAATATTAAAAAAATAGTCACTGCAATGAATGAATAAAATTTTTTTCTTTTATTACCCAAAAATTTATAATACTAATTTTATATTTACAAATGAAAAAAAGTATCCCATCGTTTACACAAAAAATATCTTTTGAAAAACGAAATTTTTAAATAAAAAATTTAAATATAAATAAAAAAATTGAGGATTAATAATGATTCATTATTTGTACTAAAATAATAAAACAGGATCAAAAATGAACGTTTTTTTTGTGTGGAAAGACATTAAAAATTTTTATTTTTCAAAAACTAAAACGTTCAATAACGCTTTTTTAAGAAATAGTTCATGTGCATTATAAGTACTTCAATAAAAAACAGTTTAACACATAACGAAAATATTTATAATTGTTAGATTTTCCAAAATGTTTAACACTTATAAAATAATTATTTTATAATATTAATAAATATTAATAAAAACAAAAATGTTTTATTAAATAGAAATTATATAAATAAGTTTGTTTAGAAAAAGTTTGTATTTTAGAGCAAAAGACACGCCCTCTTGGGTATATAAAGACGACGGATTACAGAGATAAAGCATTGTTGCATAAGATGTGATGTTACATTAATTATTTCAAAAAAAACTTTTTATTGAAAAATTAGTATTAATTGTATTATCTGCATTAAAGAACAAAAAGAAGTTTACCTATAGCAATATGTTATTAGTTATAATTAATTATATTTTGTAAAAAATTGATTTCAATAAAATACTAAAGGATAAAATTTTCGGTGAAAAATCATGTTATTTAAATAATTAATGTTTTACTCTTATTATTAATAATCATTTTATTTGTATATAAATATTACGTTTTATTTTAATAAATATTTTATGCATTAGATATTATTACGTATAGTTTAATATTAACTAGAATGAAATAAAATTAATATTTTGTATATTTAAACTTTTACTTATATTTTTTATTTATACAATTTAAAATGTCTAAATAAACTTACCTGATATTAAAATGTATTTTTTTTAGTTTTTATAACAAATAAAAAATGTATTTGTATTTAAAAAAAATTAAAAAAGTAAACACAATATTTTAAGGCAAAAAAAAATATATAAAAGCATTAAAAAACGATTTTATACAAAAAATTTGTCTTTTAAAAATGACAAATTTAAAAGCAGTTTTTTTATATTCAACAGTCTGCAATTTATATATTCTTGTAAGCGAATAATGTGATAATAATATAAAAAATTAATTTAGTTTTCTGTTATTAATTTAACTAATTGCTATACAGATGAAGAATTGGAAAAAGTAAGATATTTAAAAAGATCAATAATGCAAATAAATTATACAAATTATATTATTGAAGAAAAAGATTTTATAACAAGTATTAGAAAAAAAAGAAAAGTTTTGATGAAACAATATAAATGGGTTTCACCAATAAACTATTATGTTCATTATACTATAAATTTCAGATTTGTATTTAGTGTAGTAAAAATGATTGAAAAAGAAACATGTATTAAATTTCAACGTCAAAAAAAAATACCCCCGTCGTCATCAGGTATTCGTTTTATTTTTTCAAGAAAATGTTCTAGTTTTATGGGAAAACAATTTGAAGAAGGATGGCAAGATGTAGGAATTGGACATCAATGCCATAATTTTGGAGGAATATTACATGAAACACTACATGCACTAGGATTAATAAACGAACAATGTCGTCTTGATAGAAAATTTTATGTCACAATTTTTGATAAAAATATAAATGAAGAATGTAGAAATAATTTTGACAAATTTTCAAAACAAATTTGCTATCAATTTCCTTATGATTATGGATCAATAATGCATGATGGAATGTATGCTTATAGTAAAAATGGAATGAAAACATTGATTCCAAATAATCGTTTATATGAGCTAACCGTAGGACAACGAGAAATGTGTTCTTTTACTGATATAAAAGCCTTAAATTATCACTATTGTTCTAAAGTATGTACAAAAAAAATTTTTTGTGCAAATTATGGATATCAAAATCCTAAAAATTGCAATAAATGTAAGTGTGTAGAAGGGTTTGGTGGTGTTTATTGTAATTCTTATTCAAGAAACAATCGATATTGTGGGAATTCTATCATCAGTGTAAAAAAAAATGTTAACTTTTTAAAAATACATGGCAAAAAAAATTGTTTTTATCATTTAAATTCAAAAAAACAAAAAAAAATATTAATTGGAATATTAAAAATTAATATGGAACAAAGTTATTCTACTACCTGTAATTCAAATAACGCATTTGAAGTAAAATACATGGAAGATAAATCTATAACAGGTGCAAGATTTTGTCATCAAAAGTTTGCAAGATTGATTGAATCAAAAAGTAGTCATGTTATCTTATACTACAGAAGTAGTAAACATTATAATAATGTTTTTATATATTTTAAAGAAATAATTTGAACAAAAATTTTTTCCAAATATATAATAAAAACAGTTTTTGTAAATATCAATTTGTAATTAATGTAGATTATTTTTATACAAAAATTAATAAAAAAATGATATTAAAAAAAATAATATATTTTATAATTTTTAATATGGTATATTTCGTCAGTGTATTAGTTTAAATCTAATGCATAATATATGGTCGTTTTTTAATAAGTTTTTCTTGTAGTTTATTAATTAAACATAAATAAAAAATAGAATAAAAATAATTCTAATTACTTTGAAAAACGTGTTATTTTGTTTTCCATTATCAATTGACTAACTTATTCTTCTAATTTCTTTAAAAAATATTTTGTAAAACCACATATAATTAACTTTGATTCTTTCTAATTAAAAAGAAAATTTTTTAAAAAAATTTAAAATTTTAGTATTATTTTGATATATCCTTTCATGTTAGTATTTTTTTAATTTTTTTTAAAAGAAATTCCAAAAAAAAAGTTGGTATGTAATTTCTTAACTTCATTTAATAAAATATAAGGAAAAGCTTTATAAAAAATATTAAAAATAAAATTTTTAATAAATTTTGTAATCATTTACACTTTAAAATTTTGTTTGCAAACTTTTTTTTAAAATAAAACTTTAATTAAAAACTAATTTATAATTAACACGACAATTTTTTTTAATATTGAAAATATCTTCTACAAACTTTTTATATATCATAAATTGTCTTTTAATTTTCTTTCTTGCTTTTTAAAATATTCAATTTATTTTTTAGATAATCCTCTTTAAAGTTGATCTAAGTTATAGTTTACTAAAAAATTAAGTTAATTAAAAAAATGTTTTTTATATAAAAATTTATTAAATCTAAGAATAGCGTTTAATATTGAATAAAAATTTTTATTTTTTTTTCGTTATGCAAATGTATACATGTCCTCATTCAGAATATTTTTGTAGATTCTACTTTTCTAACAATTTCTTTTCTTAGCAAATTTTTTAAACTCTTTTAATAACTTAATTGTGAGAATTAAATTGCAAATTTAAAAAATTTTACCTTTATAAATTAAAAAATAGTATTTTTTGAAACTATTTTTTTTAACACCTTTAGAAACGTTGGTGAATTTTTATATAAAAAAAAACTTTTACAAAACAGTGCTTCGTTTTTTTATATATTTTTCCAAAACTTTAATAATGTTAAAAATTGTACTTTGAACACTTCTTTCTCAAGACAAATAACGATTTATTTGCTTTTAACAACTTAGTTTTTTCATCTCTCTTTTTTTCGTTTTTAGCTTACATAAACAAGCATATTTAACGTATCAATTTTTCCAGTTGATCATTATATTTTAATTAATTTTTAAATTATTTCACAAAATTCTATCAATTTTTTTCTTCCTTTTTTATTATATAAAAAAATAATGTTTTGTTAAAATATAATGCAATGTTTTGCAGGCACAAATGAGCTTTTACGTTTGATTCAGCACGATGCTTTTTATATAACATTTTTACATACACTGTTTTTTAAACTGCACTTTTTTTTCATAAATATTTTTATTTTTTTTTAAATATTTTTATGATAAATATTTCGCTCTGAAATAGCTCCAGAAATTTATAAAAAGTTTATAGTGTTATTTTTAAATAGAAAAAATTGAAATGAATACAAAATTCGTTTAAAAAACATAAAAAATACGATTTTTAAATATCAGTCATGCTTTTAATTTTTTTTAAATTAAAATAATTGAAACAATAGTGTGGTAACGTCGTGCTTATACGTAGAAAGCAAATCAGATGAATAAATTTAAAACATCACTTATATTTTCAAATAACACAAATATATCTACTAGAAAATATTAATCACTTAAATATTAATTTTTACTTAATTACAAAGAAAAATAATCTTACTAATTTTTTAAATACATATTTTCTAAGTAAAAAATTTACAAAAAACTGTTAAGTAAAACTTTAGTACCACATTAATCAATCTTAAAAATTCAACAATTACTGTAAATGTAAAAAGGATGAACATCTGATCAATTTCAAAAACTTTAACTGTTTTTACGCTAAAAACTATGGCTGAAATAACATAGTGTTAATCAGTAATTCTAATTTTGGCCAAAAGTCTCATTTTATTTCAAAAAACAATTAAACTTTTTTATTTAAATTACTTTATTTAAAATTAAACATTTTATAAACTATTTACAATTAATTAAAAGAAGACGGTTCTAGAATCCGATAAATAAAAATTTCATGTTAGAAAACTTATTCTTTATTAAAATATTGTTATTTCAATTATAGAGCTAGAATAAAATCTAATGTCTATATTAAAATATTTTTTAAAATTAAAATTATTGCAAAAATGTTACAATAAATTTAGAATATAGCAGACAATACAATAATAAGAAATAAGCATTATTATAGATATCTTTTATTACTCTTTGATAATTATTCAGTGATAAATATATGTAATCTTTATTATAATTTTACACTTAGTATAAAAGTTATTTGAAGAGTTTTTTAACTAAAAATTCTTCAATTTTTTTTACAAATTTCTTAAAAAAGTCTATTTTTTTACTTAAGTATTATATACTATACATTTTTTATTTATTTACAAAAAATGTTTACTGTAACTTAAATATGTATATTTCAAAATAAAATTTTTTTTGTGTATTGTTTTTAAAATTTTTTGGAAACAATTTTTTTTTATATAATTATAAAAAAGAAAAAAAGCTTATTTTAAAAATTAAATTTTAATTTGTTTTTAAATATACTATCTTATTAGCAGCAATGAAATAACGCTAAATCTATTTGATAATAATTTAATGATTAAAAAAGAAGGGAAAAAATTAAACATTTAATTTTTACATTTTAAATCAAACTATGGAATACATTATATTACATTATTTAAAGAAGTTACATTTTATAAAAGATTCACTTAAAAAAAAAATATTTGTAAAACAAATATTTAAAGAAAACTGTAAGTTTAGATATTTAAATTATGATATTTGTTATTTACATGGTTTAGCTAAAATGTTTATAGTTTAAAATTGAAACAAATTTTATAAATTAATTTTAAAAAAATGTGATGAATTAAAATGTACTAAAACTACTGGTTAGCAAAAAATTGCCATTTATTTATCTTGCTTATTGTAGTAAAAAAAATTATCTCAAGAAGATATTCTAAAAATAATTGTTATAAAAATTTTAGAATTTCTTATAGCATTTGAAATTAAAAGTTATAAACTTTTGTCTATTAATTACTATTTTTAAACATATAAATAATGTTATATTATATACTTTAATATATATTTTTTTATTTTACAATTTGTTTATAGCAAACATTTTAAAAAATAAAAATAATTAAAAAAAAGAAACAAAAAATAAAATGAACGTTATAAAACGAAACAAAAATTTGATTTAAAAATGTATAAATATAATAAGAGACAAACAAAAGATAGGTTTTTGTAGAAATTATACATACTTTTATAAAACTTTAATATTTTTAATTGTAGGTGTAGTTTAAAAAAAAAAAAACTAAAAATAATCTAAAAAAATATATTATAATAAAGATTGACAGTGTAAAAAATTTTTTTTTTTTAAATTTTTTCTTTTTTAATACCAAAAATTTTTATATAAAATATTTGCTCATTTATATTTTGTTTTCCAACTAATAATTAATAATAAAATTTATTTTTAATATAATAATTTTTTTATCTTAATCAACATTTAAAATGCATAATTAGCTATATAAAAAAAAAATTACTTGATAAATAAATGATTATTTATTTTTTTAAAAAATGTAATTTAATTATCAAATTACAATTAAAATTTTTAAAAAAGAAAAATTATAATTTTCGTTTTAAAACATTTTTTTGATATTCATTGTTATAGTTTCCAGGTGGAGTGTATTTACAAACAACATAAACAACACCATTTCTTTCAACAACACCAAATCCAGCATTTGTTGAACTTTTCCAAACTAATTGTGTAAAATGTCCTGTTTTCATATTAAATCCAGGTCTATTAAAATCATAGTCTTTAATTTCATCATACCACCATTTTACTCCTAAATGACCTATACGTGATGATCCAAGAGCAAGATTTTCACCCATGTTTTCAACTCTATTTTTTGGATCGTGAACTAATTGTCCATATGAAGCAATTACATTAGCATAATTTTGAGCTTTTCGTTCAAGATTTGGATCATTTTTAAGTGGAGAAGCTCCATGAGCTTTTCTATATTCATTTTGTTCTTGCATAAACTAAAAATATAAATTAAAAATAATTTATAACTTACTCTTTTTTTCATATCTCTAAAGCCATTGTTTTTATCGTTATCATAATTATATCCTTTCCATATTCTATCAAAGATTGCATTACTAAATTGATTTGTTCCTTTCCATTTAGAAATATCATATCCTGAATTATTATCATTATTTCCAGTTGGTCGTTTACCATTTCCAGTTGGTTTTCTACCATTTTCAGTTGGTTTTCTACCATTTCCAGTTGGTTTTCTACCATTTCCAGTTGGTTTTCTACCATTTCCAGTTGGTTTTCTACCATTTCCACCTGGTTTAAGAGGAGTAAATGATACATTAGGATAATCTTTTTTTATTTGAGCCATTACTTCTTCCATTGAATTAAATGTTTTACCATTATAAAAATAAACAGTTTTCCCATTAGTTGTTTGAGATGTTATAGTTATTTGTTGAGTATAAGAACTATATACAGACAATAGTAAAATTAAGAATAAAAAGAAAATTGATGAATAATGCATTTTTTTTAATAATAATTAGTTTTCAATTTTGATTTCTTTTATATTACTCATTATTTCTATTTTTTCCTATATTATAAAATCTGTTCAAACAAAAAAACACTAAATAAATAAATAATATATGTATTATTATGTTCATTTAACAAATAATAGTTAAAAAATATTTGTTTTACATATTTTTATTTTACAATTTAGTTTTTCTAATAATTTAACTTTTCGTTTATTTTAATAAAATCATATTTAGTACATATATGAATTTGTTATGACATTTTTTTATTTAACAACGTCATAAAACATTCTATACAGTAAATATATTTTTAATGCTTTTTATTAAAAAAACAATAATTTTATTTACTTTGAATGAAGTAATTTATTAAATATTAAGTTAGTTGTACTAAAATGTAACTTTTTGTTTTTATAAAATTAAAATATACTTTACTTAGTTAAAACTTATTATTATTATCTAAATAACTGCTATTTAATACAACATATTTTTTTATTATAAATTTCAAATTTATTATTCTTTATACAAAAATTAAAATTTTTAAAAACAACTAAGCTTTAAACTATTGTATTAACTTTTAAATTAGTAAGTATTTTTATATAAAATTATTAAAAAAATTATTTAAATAATAACATTATATATATATAATTATAACGAATATATTTTCAACAAGGAAGGTGCTTCGTATTCTTTTTTGTCAATAAAGCACGGTTTTTGCACTTTATAAAAGAAACAAATGTTTTTGTAGCAAACTATTAATTTTATAAAAAAGAACTTTTTTTCTTATATTTTTATTTTGTTATATTAATATATAAACATTATTATTTTAAAGTTTAGAATATATCTTAATTTTAAAAAATTTCATTATAAGAAAATATGAAAACAATTAATTAATGATTATTTGAAAAATTAAACAATTTAATATATCAAAATGTTTTTAATTAGACATTTTCTTATCTGTCGAATTGTTTAAAACTTTTCTTTGACGTTTTCTTATGTCTCTTCCTACTTTTAAAAGCATATTCACACTATTGTTTTTAAAATAAGTATGCCAAATACATTTATTATATTTTAAATAATTCAAATAAAATTAAAAATAAAAATAAATAGTAAAACATTACTATTGAAATAGAAAATTAATAATATTAATGTATTTTACTAATATTATAAAAGCCATAATAATAGGATAAACATTTAAAGACATATTAACTATTACTCTTAAAATATGAAATAATTTTTTTAAATAACAAAAACGAAAAGAAATTGACTATATAAAATTGTAAATTGTTTTACAATTTTTTATTTAAAAGTTAAATTAATGTATATATATATAAAATATAATAATAGAACTTAGTTATATTGTTGTTAGTTAAGTGTTAGAGATTTATGATCTCTTAAGTTATAATTCTTTGATTATTCTTTACCTAAATTTATATATAAGGTCTAAAATTGATAATAATTATATTAATTTTGTTTCTGCTTTCAAAATTTAGGAATCCATTATTAATGCTTATAATTGTATATTTTAGGGGTTTATTGCTATTATTGTGTATATCCCAAATAAGGGAAATATTGTGTCGTTAAGATAAATTCTACTTAGTAGAAAAATTAATAAGTTATTTATTATTATGTAAATTTATTACTGGGTTTTTTTAAGAGAGATAGAAACCTTTCTATTCTATTGTTTTATTGTAATATTATAATTTTATTTTATAATAAAGATTATATAAACTAAGTGTGTTGTTTGGAATCTCTGGACTTTGTCTTTGGCGATAATCAAGTGTGGGCGCCACTAAAATATTTTCTACTATATATTTGAAATTAAATAATATTGGCATTCTAAAATAAAACTTTTTTGGAAAATAAAAAATTTTATTATAATTGCATCTATTATTTAAATTTATATAGTAATTTTTAAAGATTAAGTTACAGTTAAAAATTAAATGTCATATTTTACTATATAACGATTTTAAAAAAAATATAACGTTGGTCTGTTATGAATAATTTTATTGTTTCTTATAAATAAACATAACACATTAGCAAAACAAAAAAGTTTTAATTTAATATGTAATATGTTTGATAATTTGAAATTAAATTTTTTGTATTATATGTCAATTTTTATACCTTATGATAAGTTGTACTATCAATTTATGTTATCAGCTTTGTATAATTAAAAGCAACATAAAATATTTTTAAAAATCATTACATAATGATTAATAAAATAAATTTAAATACATTCATTCAAAAATTTATCAAAATTTTTTAAAATTTATTTATGGTTTCAAACAAAAATCTTTTTTTTCTACACTTTTAAATGAGATGCAATGGTAGATTTAAAAATTTCAGGAAAAATAAAATTTATTTGTTTCAAAAATAGTATGAATTAATTAATTTTTTTTTTAAAATGTTGAAATTTATTGTATTTATATTTATTTTTTAGATGACATTTTTATTAGTAATTTGAATATGCTATTTTTTAGCTTTATCTGTTACAATTAAAAAGAATCCTTTTTAAAGTTATATAAAATGGAGAAATATAATTTTAACTATATGTTTAAGTCTTTCAATTTCCATCTTTTTAATATTATTAATATTAATATTTTGTTTTGTTAAAATATATAATATTTTTTAAAGATATAAAATATTTTTTTTAAATAAAAATAAAAGCAAAAAGGTAATATAAAAAAAATTGTTAACCTATGTTTATGTTTTCAGTAATTGTTATAATTTTATTTATTTTTTAATTTAGAAAATTCAACATTTTTTATCCTTGAAATCTATTTGTCTGTTGTGTTTTTTTAAATAATCATTTAAAATTTAAATTTACCAATATTTTTTGTCTTAAAATTTATTGGCAAATGTTAATAAATATCTAGTTTTTTTATTATTTATTAAATTGTATTTAAATGACATAATTTCAGCTTATTGTTTGCGAATAGCCTGTTTTATTTTTTTTAAATATCTTAAATGACTTTTAAATTATTCGTAATAACTTTGTAATTCAATTTATCAGAAAGTTTAATTACGATTTTTTTACTATCAATGAAAGATTCATAAACTTGTATAAAATCTTGGTTACTGAAAACATTATATAGTAATTCATTAATTTTTTTAATAAAGTTGAACATTTAGTAAAAATATTTTTTGTAACGTTAACATTTGTTATTTGTCGAAGTAAAGTCTAAAATTTTAAAACAATTACACTTAAATTATTTAATAGCTTTTTTATAATTTAATTATAATAATAATAATGAGAAGAAATGTTTTTTTCTCTAGAATCCAAATACATTAAATAAATATATAAAATATAACTTAATTAATTCTACAGAAGTAGGTTCTGTCTTAGAACACAAACTTCTCTTGTATAGGATGAAAACAATAAAATATTTAAGCCTAAAAGTAAATAATAGTTAATATTGGAATATGGATTCAAAATAAAAGATGAAATAAAAAATGAATTATGATAAAATTTAAGGTATTTTTGTAATAATTTTAACAGTTAAGGTACAAAGTAACTTTTTTAAAAAGATCATAAATATTAAAAGTTCTGTAAGACAAAATAATGATAGCAATACATAATATAACTATGTTATATTACTATTCCTAATCATTTTAAATAGTTTAAAATAAAATTTGTTATAAAATATTAAATTATTAAATATTATAAAATGATGATTAATATATAAACATATAGTTTATAATTATTATATACTTTAAAAAAATAAAAAAAGTTTATTATTAATAAGTTATATTTAATAACTGCTATTTAAAAGTTTTACTTATGTTATTAAAAAAATATATATATACACTATAATACATTATTTGAATATATTAATTTATTTTTAATTAAGCATAAAATAAAAATACTTGCTTTTAATTTTAAAATTTTAAACTTTAATCTAATCAAATTAAGCGTTTTAAATATTGATATCAAAAAGTAGATAAAAACTATTTTTAAAAAAATGTTTTGTTTGTTTATCCATATATACAATAAATATATATAAATAAATATGTTTTTTATATCATACAAAATTTGCAATCGTATATCATTTTGATTTATGTATAATAAATTTTTTTAATACCGCCTTAATTATTATTATTTTCATGCAATTTTATTTTTTTTTTACTATTTTTTTCATTTTCTCAAATTTTAATTTTTAAAGAAAGTTATGGTAATTTAAAATTTTTTTTTGACCAAATAAAACTTTATATGCAAACTTTTTATCTTTTTATTATGAAAAACAAATTCTTTGGTCTTTTTTAACTGTATAAAAAATTTTATGTTAAAATTAGTAATACCATTTGAATGACAGTACTAAATAGAGGAGGCGGATAAGAAAAGGCAGTATAAATACAGAGGAATAAGAAAGACAAGCAGTTTTATTTCTTTTTGTTTTCTGAAGACCATACCCACTAATATGTCACGGAAGGCATAATTGTAATAAATATTTACATATTGTATTATATGATTGTACTAAATAAAAGTAATTATTTATGAAACAATGTTGTTATTACTATCCCGAAATTATAAAATTCTAGTATCGCTACATCGTTCCTTAACCGGGATGAAACTCATAAACGCCATTAGGAATTATTAAAAATAAAAATGTTATTTTTTTTACGTTTTTGAATTTTTTTTTGCATGAAAGTGAAATTTTTAAAAAAATAATCATGTTTTTCGTAATCAGCGTGTTTTTCTCTATTATAAAAGTTTTTTTAATATTTAAACATCAAAAATAATTTCATTTACTCGATACTCGCTTATATATATTTAGGATATAGAATAAATCTTTATTAAACTAATTTTTGATAACATTGATAAAAGTTTAAAAAAAAACAATTAAATAAAAAATTTTATAAAAATTTTTAATCATATTATTGACGAACTGGTCTAAAAACATTTTCACTAAATAGATTTAAATAATTTCCAGGTGGAGAGTATTTACAAACAATATAAACAATACCGCCATTAGCAGCAACACCAAAACCAGCTTTTGATGTTCCTTTCCAAACTAATTGTGTAAAGTGTCCAGTTCCTGCTTGATATCCAGGTTTATTAAAATCATATTTTTTAATTTCATCATACCACCATTTTACTGCTAAGTATGCAACTGAGGATGAACCCATTGCAAGATTTTCTCCCCATCCATTTTGTTTATTTTTTGGATCGTGTTCTAAACGATTAATTTTAGCAATATAATTAGCATAATTTTGAGCTTCATTAGCAAGCGTAGAATCAAGTGTAAGTTCAGGGACTTTATGTAATTTTCTATATTCATTAGTTTGAAATAACATCTAAAAAATATATAAATATAAATTTAATTAAATTTACTCTTCTTTTCATATCAGTAAAATCTTCTTTTGAATCAGTATCGTAGTAGTAATTTGCCCAAATATTGCTAGAAATTTGAGCGCTTACAGGAATAATTCCTTGATCTTTATTTGTTGCATATGTTTGACCTTGACTTCCAAAATCTTTTCTAATTTGCTCAATCATTTCTGCTTCTGAATTGTAATTTTTTCCATTATAATGGTATACATTTTTTCCATCTATAGTTGTTATTGTGTATTGAATGCTTTTACTATTAGCATATATAGGATTTAAATATAAAGTAAAAATTATAAGTAAAAATACAAAGTAATTCATTTTTAATATAAGTAACAAATTGTTAGTTGTTCTTTGTATTTTTATACTTTCTTTAATTTGTTTTTTATATTTGTTTAAGAAATCTGATCAAATATATAAATAATTTTTATAATATTTAAATATTACATTTAGAAATTATTAATATATAGTTTCTCATTTTGTAAATAAATTTCAGAGTGCAAAAGTACATTACAAACAATTATACATACAAAAAAAGTTATTAAAAAAATATTTATGTATAAATACTGTATTAGATATCAATATAGTATCCAAAAAAAATTATAAATGCTTTCTGACATTTTAAAAAATTTATTTATTAAAAAAAAATAAATAAAGTTATCAAACAATTATTTTATATTTAATTTTAATGATAAAAACTGTTTTTTTTATAAAGTAAATTTAAATATCTTTCTAAAATTAGAAAATTCGTAAATTTTTATTTGATGCTTTTTTTTTTATTAATTTTCAAATTTTATTTTGATATTTACACGATATTTTACTTAAGCTTACTTTTTTAATTAAAATTTTATTTTGTTTTTATTTGGAGATTTTTTTAAGTAACATTTAAATAAACATCTGTTAAAATTGTTTGATAAGTAATAAATTTAAAACTTTATTGGCTTACATATAGTAAAAATTATTTTTTTTTTTCACGCAAAATAGAAGATAAAAAAAAACAAATTAATTTTTTTTTTAAATGCTACATTTCAAAGACATTTCCTTGCTTTCTTTTCGAAATTCTCTTATTAAGCGACTAATTTACAGTAATAATATTTTTTAAATTGTTTAATTATAAAACGCAGCTTTCATACGAAAAAAAACAATTAAAAATTTATACAGCAAATTTTATCTTTTCTTATTTCATATATCTAAAATTAAATTCTTATATTAATATATAAAACTTTTCTTATTATTTTCAAATTAAAATTTTTAAAATATATCACTGTCTAAAATATGAAAGAAAAAAATGATTAAAAATAAAGTAAAAATATTTATTAAAAAAAAATGAAAAAAAAAGAAAACAATTAATAACTATTTAAAAAAATATCTAATTAATGTATAGCAAAATCTTTTTATTAGATATTTCTTCATCAAATGAATTATTTCAAACTTTTTTATAACGTTATGTAATGTTTCTTCTTACTTTTAAAAACACATTTCCACTTTGCTTGAAAATAAATATATCAAATAGTTTTAGTTGGTCTTCTTGACCTCTAACTATAAAAAGTCAAAATATTTATTTTTACCTATAAAAATTTTAATTAACATGACATAATAAAAAAAATAGTTAAAATATTAACTTTTTTTCTATTTCTTGTGAAGTTTCCCAAATATTAGTATTTTATTATAAAATGGAATAGCCACGCTCTGCAAATGATATCATCTTATATTATTCATATTTGATGATATAATTACAGCAGTCGTGACAAAATCATCCTTTACTTCAAATAAATTGAATTTACTGCATTTCATATAATTGAAATTGTTAGAATATTTGAATATTCTTAAAATTAGATGCTAATTTAATTATTATTTTGTATTATTTATTTAGTTCTTTTTTAATAATAAAATGTTATTAGCTTAATTGTTTAATTTTGCTTTATTTGGAAAAAGTAAATTCCAACAAAGTGTCTATATATTATTATGAATAAATAAAACTTTAAAAAAAGGAAATATATAAGTTATCTCAATTAGAATTTGAGGAAACCTTTTTTTCAGGCTCCAAAATGATATATTAGGTCATTTAAAATGTTTTGAGCCTTACTATAATGGAGTTAATATTTTCAAATTATAATACCGCCATTATTCGACGTTATCCCTCTTAAGCTTAATGTTTTTTTTCCATTTAGATTCCATAGCTTCTTTACTCTTTTTGAAGCAATTTTCTTCAAAGCCTTCAAAATAGCCATCTACGGTCTTTTGAAGCTTTTCAAGTGATGAAAATCGCTTTCAACTTAGAAATTTTTTTAATCTAGAAACAAATAAAAGACAGATAGAGCTAAATCTAAAAAATTAGGTGGATTTGGCAATAATTCATATCTCAAACTTGAGATTTTTGATAAAGAAGTCAAGCACGTATGAGCACGCGCATTGTCCTAGTGAAAAATAATCTTTTTTTTGTTTAATCCAGGTTTTTTTTCACGAATTTTTTGATCCAACTGGTTCAAAAGGTTAGAATAATATTCTCCAGTTATAGTTTGACCATTTGGAAAAAAATCCATTAGCAGAATCCTTTTAGAATCTCAAAATATTAAAGCCATAATTTTTTTGCTTAAGAACATTGACTTAACCTTCTTCAGAGGTGGAAAATTGGAGTTTTTCCATTCTTTTGACTATTTTTTTTGGCTTAAAATTGTTGTAGAGAATTCACATGTTATTCTTAATTATAAATTTTTTTATGAAATTCCTTTTATCTTTCAAAAAAAGCTCCAAACTTTTCTTTGAAATTTGAACTCTGGTGCTTTTTTATCGATTTTCAGTTAATGCGGTACCCATATTGCGGACATTATTTTCATCTCTAATTCTTCATTTTTTATATAATATTTTTATTCCACAGAAATCTCCATCTTTTCAGCTATCTCCATGATTAATAATTTTTTATGATTCATTACCATTTCGGAAACTTTTTTAATGATTTCTTTGGTCGTTGCAGTTTTAAAACGAAACTGCATGAATCATCTTCTAAGCTTGTTTTTTCATGATTGAATTCAGATATCCATATCCTAATAGTGTTTTTAGATAGAGAATCTTCTCCTGATACGTTTTGCATGTTTTTGAAGATTTCTGTAGCTTTTAAGCCTTTTTTTACAAAGTTTTTTTCAACGGCTTTTTTTTAAATTTTTTCATGGTAGAAAATATTTAAAAATCGAATGGTTTTAAATATTAATAACTTATAAACAAAAGTGTCTTATCGGTTAGGGTTTTTTCTATAGTGATAAAAGAAATATCTCTTTAAGGTAGGCTATATATTGTTTTTATTTTTTAATGACTAATGCCTTAGGCTCAAAACTTTTCAAATGACCTAATATTTTACCAGCACAAATAAAGATGTTAAATATAAATATATATATTTTATTTTTATATTAAATGACAAAAAATATATAATAAAAAAAAAGAAAAAAAATGATTGATTTTCTTTTTTTTTCATATAATTTGATACCTCAGACAACTTCAATCTGATTTCAAATAATAATTTAATTATTTAAATATCATTTAAAATATAATGTTATTTTTAAAATTTTCAAAATGAAAAACACCTTATATTCCTAAAACTTTTTCAACAAGTTTTGTAATTAATTCAACAGGAACAGAGTTTTCAGGATTTTTAATAATTTTTTCAATTTGTTTTTTTTGTTCGTTATCACTACCACCTTTTTGTTTTATTGATTCAATTTTTTTTAATATCTCAACAGATTTATGAGGAAGTTTATCAGTTGATGAAGTTTTATCTGTTTTTTTTTCTATTTTTTCCTAAAAGTCAAAATAAAATAAGATATCATTTTTATAACACACCTTTATATGTTTTCCTTCATTACCAAACAATTTTAAAGCTCCTAACAAATTACCTGTTGCTGAATTATCATCACCATTTTTTCCAGTTTTTAAAAGATGATGTATTCCATCAACTGTTAATTTTTTTAAAATTTCTAAAGTAAAATCCATAGCTGGTCCATCTTGTTTTTGTAGTTTGTTGCAATTAATAGCAATAAAAAATAAAGCGAAAAGTGTGTAAATTGTAAATCTCATTGTGTGATATATTAGAATATAAAAAAGTTTACTTATATAGCTAAATTCTTTTAATGACACAGGTTTCAAAATATTTAAATTATATGTGCTAAATTTACCAAAAAAAAAAAAAATAAATTTTTTTTAATATTAATAAAAAATAACAAATAAATGTTTTATTTGTATTAAATAAAAAAATTTTTTTGTATTAAAAAATTTTAAAAAATAAATTGTTTATATTGCTATGTTGTTTAAGAGCCAATTTAAAATAAACAAAATTTAATAAAAATATTTGTCCTTAAATACACATAGCCGATTAAAATGTTTAAAAAAATATTTTTTAGTTTTAAAAGAAATTTTTTTAAAAAAACAAAACACGCCGATTACTTAAAACAAATTATTTTTTTAAATAACTTTATTTTTGTATATAAATTATTACATGTTTCTTCAATGGCACATGTTTTAAATTTTTTAATATTAGATTGTAACATATAAAATATTTTTTTTTAAATTGGATTTTTTTCACTAATAATACAAACCAATTATTAATGATATGATAATGTCAAGTATTTTGTTAAAATTTTTAAGAAACGTGAAGTTAAAAGGATGATAAAAATATCAAATTATCATATTTTATTATTCATTAATCACAATATTTTTTATTAACAAAGATCATTTTATTTTGATATATTAAGTCATAAAAGTGAAAATAACTTTAAAAAAATTACGAAACATTGATAAAACTTTTGTAGAGAATCTTTTCAGACTTATGACAACAAAGAAAATGATTTTATAAATTTCAAAATAAATGAAAATTTTGTAAACGAGAAATATGAGAAATCAGATTTAAAAAACTGATAACAACGAATTAAAGTACGTCGACAAAACTTATCTAATCTAAATTGTTATAGAAAATCGAGAAAGCATAATATTAGGTTGTCCCATATGAAATGCAGTTTTTTTTGCTAAATTTTTAAATGCGCGCAGCTTAGTGGAAAATTAATATTTTTTCTTCTAATAACAGTCATTAGATTCACCACATTGTTTTCTAATGGTTAACTAGCTTTTCAAGCGTTTAGAATAAAAACTTGAAAAACTAGAAGCGATAGAAGCTTTAAGGGCCTATCGTTTTTGAAGAATTTCTTCTTTAGAAATGATTCAAATTTTTAAAAAAAATGAGGGTATGTGAGGTAAAAGTTAGGAGATATTTTGTGTAAAGAAGGAATTTTTATATTTCGAATCCTTCAGTTTTTGGAGCATGGTTTCCGAAATTTATGAGAGAGAATTTTTTATAAAAATCAATTAGCTGTTTATTTTTGCTAAAAAGATTTTTCCTAAGGCTATTTTTATTAAAATTTTTTTTAAATGTGCACAATTGAATTCAGTGTTTATAGTTTCAACAGGTTTTACTAGGTTTTATAGATCTCCAGTGCACAATTTTTTCAAAATACTAACATATTCTTGTTTTGGAATTTATTGTAGTTTCAAAGCATACTTTTTATGAAACTATTATGAAAAGTGAATAATATTACTGCTTAGAATTTAATTCTTATCATAGGTTATGTTTAATTCAAAAAATGAGTCATTTTTATCCTCAAAAATTGGAAAAAAAACAGACATCAATACGATGAATTGTTTGCTCTATATTCAACCTTGGCGATAACCTTTGATCTTTTTTTTTTGAGTATCTATTTAGCTACAAATGGTTAGAAACTTTAGATTTTAAAACTCCTAAAACTTCAGATGTCTTTCTGACCATTTACAGAAAAAAGGCTTCAAAATCATGTTTCAAGACGCTTGTATAAAAGAATGAAATTTTTCTTTACGCTGCGCATTCTCAAGCTTCTTATTTTCCACCCTGAATCTTTTAAAAAATTTTTTTTCAGTAGTAGCATTGACAAGATTTACCTCAAAAATATTATCAAAAATTATTCTATTTTTGCTTCATTTGTCTTTTTTTTTACTTCAAAAAAGAAAATGTTGGAAAATCGACAGTTTGAAGACATTGCAAAAAATAAAAAAAAAAAAATAATTAACCTTTCTATTTAGGCATAATTTTTATGTCATTATGTAAAGGAGATTCATAGGAATCTAGTAAAATGTTTTAGAATTTTTTAAACATAGCTAGTTATTAATTAAAACTAGCTGCAAGCGTCGTGCATTAAAAAAACTGCATTTAAAATGGAACAACCTAATATATACTTATCTACACTACATTTTTTTTTAAAATAATTACCACCGGAAAATTAGATAAAAAATTGTTGTGTTTTTGTGAACGTAACCACCATCACTTACAGAAAATACATTAAATATTATTTATGTTTTATTTTTTTTCACAAATAATTCAAACAATTTTATTTAAATCTTTAAATAACGCTATCTATATTATTGTATTATTATGGCACTATTGATTTTAACTTATTAAAAGTAACAATAAATAATAATAGAAATTAAGTCATTATTGGTACCTATATTATTACCTTTAAAATTAAGATAATATTAATAATTGTTTAAATAATAAAATAATATGGAAAATTACAATATATAAAAGATAATAATAATTTTTAACACTTTATATTTACAATAAATTTATTACAATAAATTTAAGGTTAAACATATAAAGTATTTTATTATTATCTGTTTGATTACTTATAGAAATAAAAATACAAAGTATTTTAATGCTCTAATATAGCTTTCTATATTACTAAATAATAATTTTTTACTTATCTTTATATATTTTTTAAAAATATTTTTTAAATTTACTGCTTATTTTCAAAAGATTATTTAAATTTTTATTGTTATATGGATACTCCCATATAGCGTATAAAAACTCCAGTAGTATTTGTAATGATTAGTCTTGATCAATGTTGAAAAAAAAAACTCTACCTTTACAATATCTCTTTATTTATATTATATATCACGCATAATATTTTCAAAACATATGATTGAATGTTAAGAATCAAGCAACTAGTTGAAGTAACTAGAAATAACCACGATATTTTTCAAGAAACAACGAAAAATAAATTCTCCCTAGTTAATGACAATATATTAATATGTCAAAATGATATAATATTAATTAGTGAAAGCATTGAGAAAAAACATAAATCACTATTATACAAAGTTATTTAAGAAAATCATATCGTTTTTAGAATTAGATATCAATTTATTTAATGTTACACCATCTAAAAATTCAGTTGAAATTATAGTTAGATTGCAATGACGCACTGATAAAAATCAAATTTATCAAAGATTACAAAAATTTAGTTATCACAGAAAAGAAATTTAAAACAATGCGCTATTTTTTGACAAATTATATGAATTAGCTTCAGATAGAATTTGCAGAATAAAATTAGAAGACGAAAACTCAAAAAATTATTTAAAAATATTTCAAATATTTTATAACCAACTTTTGTTTAGCTATGCCAATCCAAATTAACCATATATTTTAACATTCGATGCGTCAAACACAGCAATATTGCAACTTTATTTCAAATAGATGAAGATAAGCATAAAAAACCCATATCATTTTATTTCTGCAAATTAACACATGTTAAAAGACCAGATCAGCAATATACAATGAACTATACGCAATAAAAAAAAAACTTTACAACATAACAAATATTTACTGACAGGAGACACAATTCGAATGAAGTCAGATATCCGACCACTTGATAAATTAATTAAATCAACATAGAAAAAATAAATTTTACGATTTGATTGAAACAATTAATTCTTACAGTTTTTTCAATTGAATATATCTAAGGTAATAAAAATCGTTCTGCTGATTATTTATTTTGGTTACCACACGAAGAATCATTAATGAGTGTTTAAAAGATAAATAAAACAGTAGAAAAGAAACGCGGAAGATTCAAAAAAGACCCAACTATTTCATTAGTCGAACTATATAAGAAACGACATGATCAAGCTAGAAAATTTAATAATAGTATTCAGAATGGCAATGTAGAGAATCAACAATACATTTTTAAGTCCGAAGATCGATTATTTTATAACATAATTAATCAGTAAAATTGAAGCGAAAACAGGAAAATGTTATGGGTATTATTAAAGCACTTGAATCCAAAAAAATATGATGGTAAACCAATAAAAGTTATAGAGGGAATAATATAAATACTATTTTCTTTTCATTAAGAAAAAAAGAATTGATCTTTTTTAAAGTTATTGTTGTACTAAATTTATAAAAATTAAAAAAAATAACTATTTAAAAAGTTTTAAACAATTTAATTTATCATATAGTAAATATAACATTTGATAGTTAATATAAAGAGTTTTAGAAAAAAATGTTTTCTAATATTTAAATTAAAAAAAATTTTTTTTACATAAATAACCAAAATAATCATATACATAAATAAAAAAACAAATTTTAAAATAAAATTAAGAAAATTGATAGTAAATTTTCATTAAAATTTTATAAAAAAAATAAATTTTAAAATAATTTACTTTTTTTATTTATTTATTTAATATGTTAGTTAAAAAATTATATTATGTCATTATTTTATTATAAAAAAAATTGTAGATATATTTAGTATTTAAACTTACAAAAAATTTTTAATACGTCAATGATTCTAAAGTTAAGCCGAGAGAATAAATAAATTTTATAACTCCAGAAGATCCAAATTAGTAGACAGGTTTATCAATTTATATCACAATTACTTAAAACATTATGAATTAGAAAAATCATTAAAAGTACTACGTAAAGAAGCTTGACTTAAAAAATGGGATTATTTTTTAATAGAATATTTAAAGCATATGAAGCATATACATTAGTTAACAATTCGATGCATAGAAATTGTAAAATCTTACCTATAAAATATAATTTACTTTTTGAAAATTTAGCTATAAACATAGTCGAGCCTTTCCAACCTTTATCAATTATGAAACACAAGTTCATAATATTCTTTTCTTAACTCAATGACAAGATATAACATTGCTTAACGAATAGTCAAATATAATTATAAAAATATTGTAGAAACATTCAAAGATTTAATATTCACAGATAGTTTGTCGATATCTGTGAAAACAGGTAATGCAACAAATTTTAAATTACAGATGTGAAAACAAGCATTAGAAGCTACAAAAATAAAACTAATACATTCAGCAGAATATCACTCAAGAGGAAATTCTATTGCTGAAAGAGCAGTAAGAAATCTACAGTTAGGATTAAAAAAGTTAGTGAATAATAACGTACAAAATTAGTATCAATATGTAAAACGGTTGTGCTACTATTACAACGTTAATATTTGCAATTTAACAGAAAAGTTTTCGTATTTTTTAAGCAAACCAAACTTATATATTCACAAATTACTAAAAAACAAAAAAGAATACCGAATAAACAAAAAACTTTTATCAGCTAAATTTAAAAGAAGATGAAAAATAAGCTTATGAAGCAATTAATACTATAATTAAAAATTGTGCAAATAAAAGAATCTTTTTATTATCAAATAAATACATACTAAATAAAGATTCATTAAAAGTAAATGATATTGTATATGCAAAAATTCCTGATTACTCTAAAAGAAAAAGTTAGCAAAAAATTAGTCAGGAACTTTTCAAATAATAAAAGCCAATAATAGAATTGTATACTAAAAAGATACTAAAGAAAGTGGTAAGATACTTTATATGAATCATTTTAAGAAGTTTCATTCTATCAAGAAAGAGTAAGAAATTATGATTAAATATGTAAAGAGATTAAAATGAATTTATTAATAGTATATATATAAAATAGACTTGTAGATTAAAAGTCATTTCATATTTTAAACAATTCAATATAGATTTAGTTTTTTTTTTTTATAAATTATTAATAAATTTTTCTTAAATTTAAACATTCATAAGAGTAATTTAGTATTCTATCTTGACTTCAATTTAAAATAAGTTCACGATTGAATCACTATTTATTTTAACTGTAACTTGTTATTGTTTTCATAAAAGTATTCTCCAATAAAATTTTGACTCTAGAAGTATATTTTATCACAAGAGATAAATCGAGTAATATTTTTTGTCATTAGTATAACATATACCTTATAAAATTTTACTATATTTAAAAAAACAAAATGTAATGTATATTTTTTTTATTTTAAAACTATTTTATAAAATTTATTCTACACTTAAAATTTTTTAATTTAATTGAATATGATATTTTTCAAGTGTATTCTAAAAGCAGCTATTTTTTTGAAAAATAATAATTTTTTTAACAGAATTTGTTTTAAAAAATTTTCCGTATATTTTATCAATTTTGAATGTTTTTATAAGAGATGTTCTTAGAATTTTTGAAATAAAAATCATTGATGTTGAATTTATTATTAACCATATAGTATTAAGAAAAGGGCTTATACCACTTACAATATGAAATAGACTTTCGTCATATCCATTAATTTTTACAGGCATATAATAAAGTTGGTCTTCTATGAGACGGATAATTTTAAGACATATAAGAACAATAACATAACGTGTCAAACGGTATTCTTTTTTTTGTTTTGTTAAATCATTTTGATGATAAAAACTTTTTGTATGATTTATTTTTCTAATTTTATATAAAACGGCAATTGTTGATATAATTGAAATAATTATTAAAGAATGAATTAATCCTACCATACTATAATAATGTTCACTTTTAGACATGTCTAAAAAATATTTACATTGATATTTTCCAATTTTACCACCATCAAAATATCTTGGATCATCATTGGAATAATCATATGGAAATGTACAATATATTTTTTTTAAAAGTGTTATACCAAATGAGTAAACTACAACCAATGATTGATAAAAAATATAATTCGTTTCAATAATCTAAGAAAATATTATATAAAAAATAAAATATAATCTTACTTTATTTATATTATTAGGAAAGAATACAGAAATAAATCGAATAGTAGAAATAAAAAGAATGTTTACATTTTGTGTATAATAAGTCCAATGCATAATAATAATAATTAATATCCATAATATTAAATGTATTGTAGATTGATTATTTTTTAAATATTCAACAATAATTGTTCCTTGCGTACAAACAGTATAAAGATTGAAAAAAAAATTACTAAGAATATCTATAAAATATCCAAAAACAACAGCTTTGAAATAGGATGATTTCAATTCATCAGAAGTTTTCCAGCTTTTTATTATTGTTAGTATAATTGAAATGTGTAAAATATATGATATTATATTTAAAGTACAAAGAAATATTATTTTATAAAGTGATAATTGTGGATAGATAAAAGGTAAAAAATATCCTATTTTAGTAATAAAAAGTTTTTGAACATTTTCATCCATCTTTTTTAAATATATATATATATATATATATATATTTAGATATTAAATATATTTATATTATAAAAATATTAATTAATCCTTAAATTTTAAAATAAATTTAAAATATATTTTTTATATTATTATTTATGTAATGAATATTATAACATTTTGATATAATAAATAAAATAATATTTCATATTAAATAAATCTTAATAAATGATAATATTTTATTATTTATTATACAATAAATGTAAATTATTCTTTCGTGTAAAATTTTATATAGTCAATAAACTGATGTTGTATATTATATAAAAATATTTTAATTTTATAATTTTTCTTGAATATTGTTTAATTATGATAATTATTTTTTTAAATATAAGTTTTTTGAAAAAAAAAGTTATTTTCTTTTTTTTAATTTTATTCTTACGGGATTTATACTTACTGAAGCAGAAATTGTTTTAAAAGAATTTTTTTTAAACAATTTTTCATATAGTATATTTAAATTGAATGTTTTTAACATTCTTTTTCTTAATACTTTTGAAATGATGATAATTGATGCTGAATTAATGAATACCCATATAACATTAGTATATGGACCTATTCCATAAACAATATAAGTTAAACTTTCGTCATATCCATTAATAAGTACTGGAAAGTAATACATTTGATCTTGAATTAAACGAAAAATTTGAATAAATGTTAAAACAATTATGTACACTGTCATACGAATTTCTCTTTTTTCTTTATTTAGGTTATCTGAATGAACAGTTGATTTAATGATTCTGACTTTTTTAATTTTGTATAAAACAGAAATTGTTAATATAATGGATATAATAATTAATGAGTGAACAAAAATAATCATAATATAGTAATAATTATTTACAGATAAATTAAAAATATTACTACAAGTAAATCCTCCTAATATTTCTCCTCTAGTATATTCTACACTATTATCCCAATATTTATAAGGAAAAATACAATAAATTCTTTTAAAACTTGTAAGTCCTATAGAATAAAATACAACAATTGTTTGAAAATAAATATATTTTTTTTCAATCAACTAAAAAGTATAATTATAAAATATATAGTAAAAATTACCATATTTCCGTTTAATGGAAAATAAACTGCTACAAACCGAATAATAGAAATAAAAAAGAAATTCACAATTTGTATATAATAAGTTATATTTGAAATAAATTTTGCTACATCAAAAATTATTAAATGTATTTCAGTATAATTATGTTCTAAATAATCGACAATTGGTTTTATTTGATTTGAAAACATAGTTAGATTACAACAAAAATTATTTATAATATCAGTAAATGATCCAAAAACAACAGCTTTAAAGTAAGCCGATTTTAGAACATCTGTAACTTTCCAACTTTTAATAATAGTTATAGCAGCACATATATGTAATATATATGATATTGAAGCTGAAATTAAAATAATAGCAATTTCATAACTTTCAATTTGTGGATAAATAAATGGTAAATATTTACCAATTTTTGTAATAAACAACTCTGAATAATTGTTATTCATTTAAAAAAATTAGTATAAAATAGTAAAATTATTTTGGAAAGAAAATTAAATGTTGCTAAATTTTTTTAGTCATAAATATATTAAAACAACTACTTTATTTATATGTATCATAAACATCCTATTAAAATTATTAAATAATAAATCAAAAAAAATGTGCCTATAATAATTTTAATTTTATTATATATATATATGACATATTTTTAAAAATATGTACTATGATATTCACTAAAACATTAATGTTTATATGAAAATAAAAAATAAATAAGACAATTTGTATTTCAAAATAATGTTTTTTTTTCTAAGATTATATATTATATACATTTTATTTTAAAGATAAATTTTATAAATATATTTAAATTAATATTAAACGAAATAAAATAATTTTTAACTATCATTTTTTAGATAATATTTTATGACAATATTAATTAATAAAAATACAAATGATGTATCTTCATTTAAAATATGTTTAAGATACAATGTTAGGATCTCTTTTAAAGTCACTGACGTACTGAAATAATAAAATACAAAATAAAAAAAGTTTTTAATAATTTTTTTAAATAAATAATAAATTGAGCATACAAAAGTTTATAAAAAGTAAAAAAAAGTTTCAGAAAACATTTTTTGTTATATTCAAATTTTAAATAAACAAATTTTAAAGAAAAATTAAGTAAATTGATATTTGATTTTTTTTTTTTAAAATTTATATAAACTTAACTATGCCAACTTTACCAAAAATGAATTCCCTTTTTGAAACTTTCAATAACGAGGAAGTTGCCTTGAAATTTCTTCAAGACGCAGAAATCTTTCAAAAAAACTTGGATTGTCCAACTTGTGGAAGCAAAACTAGTTTTCAAAAAAGCACTTTTATATTAAGATACCTTACAAATCAGTGTCGAAAAGCAATTTCTGTCAAAAAAGGCACTTTTTTTGCCGGAAAGTGTTTGCCAATGAAAAATACTTTTCATTGGGTTTATTTATGGCTATCAAAAACGCTGATGTCTAGTGCAATTATTCATGTTAGCTGCAGTAGTGCAACGGCAACCACCTATTATGGCTATTTTCGTCAGCTTGTTGCTAATTCAATCGACGAAAATCAGTCTATAATAGGTAGAGAAGGAATCGTCGTGAAAATTGACAAAACAAAAATGGGCAAAAAAAAGTATAATAAAGGCCACCGTGTTGATAGAGTTTGGGTTGTCAGAAGCGTCGAAAAAACAAAGAAAAGACTTGTTTTTGCTGTTACCGTTGAAAAATAGGACAATAAAATACTTCTAGACGTTATTAAGAAGCATGTAGCACTTGGCTCAATTGTACACACCGACCTCTGAAAGGGATACAATAGAATTGAAAAGGAACTTGGATTTCAGCAGAATACTGTGAATCACAGTAAAAATTTTAAGGATCCTACAACTGGAGTATACACAAACTCAATTGAAGGTACTTGGAATGAACACAAGCTTCTGATTCTGCCCAGAGGTCGGACAAAGCGGAATATGGAAGAATAGCTTTGAAGTTTGCCTGGCACCGGGTAAATAGTAAAAATCTATAGGCAACCTTTCTTTCTGCTTTAAAAGAAGCAAATTTTAAATAAAAATAATTTGTTTAATTTTTTTTAAAAAATAAAATTTTTCTCTTTTTACCTTTTTTTTTTAATTTTTTTGTTGTATTGATATAAGATTTTTTGTTCAATGGTCATTTTATCTTTAATTAAAATTTTACATTTTAATAATATTCAAATTTTTAGAAAAAAATTTTAGTACGTCAGTGGCTCTAAAATTAAGCCTTATTATCTAAAATATTATTAATTTGTGTTACAAATAATTAAAAATTTATAAAAGTTTTATTATTAATGTAAATTCTTTTAAAAATGTCTAAATTTTATTATTGAATTTTTTTCAAATATAAAAAGATTTTACTTATGTAATACAAATTAATATAATTTAGATAGCTATATTTAACAGTTACTTAAGTAATTTAAAAGTAATTTGTTTAAAAAATATAAGTTTTGCAAATTATTAGTATTAAAGTAAAGGATACATTTTTATAATTAAATTTGAATCACTTTTACTTTAAAATAATAAACTCATATCAAAACTTTATGCTAATAATATTCTATTTTGAGTTTATAATATAATAATATAAAATATTCAAAACAGTTTTTATATATATTATAACTAAAAATATAAAAAAAAATATTTTTTTATACATTATTTTTTAAAAATATATTTTATGTAAGATATACAAATTATATATTTTCAATTTAAACTATATATGATTAAATTAAATATAAATGATCTATTTATCTAGCATAATAGTATAATTTTTTATAAAAATAATTCAACTTTATAAAATTTTAAAAATTTTTAATTACAAAAATGGGAATTAAATATATTTTTAAAATATTATTGAAAGATAAAGTATATATTATTTAAAGACATTGATTAGTGCATTGAATATTATTTTTAATAAAGTTTAGCAAATCAGAAATTGGACATTTTGTAAAATCCCATTGATAGATATTGTCACTTGGTAAATTAAATATTTGTAAGTCATTAGGATGTATATCAGTACCAACAAGAATAAAGTTAAGAGATGATCCTGTGTTTCTCAAATTATTAACACTTTTAACAGACATAGAAATTTCATTAGGATCATTTGTCGAAATAAAAACAAAAATACTTGATGGTCTATTAAGTACTAATGGGAAAAATGAATTTAATAATGAACTTAATTTTGATCCTATATTTTGTTTCATTAAATATATATCTTGTTGAAAATCACCTACACTTCTTATTACATCAAAACCAAATGTTGTATTTGGAAATTCATTCCATGGAATTAATGCTATATCTCTAAAATTTGGAATTATACTTGAAACATTATTAGCTATAACATTCATCTGATAATTAAATTCTTCTACATCTAAAATATCATTTGAGGCATCTGGTGATATTATCATGCTACACATTTTTTGAGGCGGTATAGTACCACATACTGTTGAACAAGCAGTCGTTTGATTAAAATAATTTACCAAACCACCTGTATCACATAAAGCTAAATCATAACTATAATAAGTTGTTGCATTTAATGGTATAACATCAGATAATTTAACACCTGTTCCAAGTAAAATAATGTTAACTGTACCAGAATTATTAATTAAATCTTGAACTAATTGTTGATTTGTTTTTAAATCACCAATAGGTGGTGTTGATATCATAATATATGAATTTAAATAAGATTTATTTAATGTTGTTAATGTTTTTAATTGTTGTAAAGCTGCAGTCAAATTTGATCCAGGTGATTGGTATGTTGAATTAACAGTATATATAAAATCATTATAATCAATTATTTTCCCAAAATCTCTTAATACAGTTGATGTTTGATCATACTCTAATAAGGCAATATTGTTAAAATTTTTAAAACTACTTGATACATTATACATAATGGCTTCTTTTTCTTTAATAAAATAATTTGGTGATAAAGTAGTACTTGTATCTAAAACAATAGCTACATTACAAACAGATTTTCTACATTGGCATTGTGGTGTTGTCGTTGATATTGGTAGAGTAGAAGTAGGTGTTGTAGTCACAGGTATCAATTTTGTTGTAGTTGAAGTAGATAAATATGGTGTAGTTGTTGATATTGAAGGTGCATTACATTTTTGTGTACAATTATTTGAGTAACGATTAATAAATAATCCAAGTGTATATGCATCACAATTTCTAACAGTAATTGTAAGATTATCAGTTGGATTTAAATCAACAATATCTTTTGGTTGTAAATCAGTTTCAACAATAACAACATATAATCCACCTTTAGATTTTAATTTTTGTGCAATTTCACTTGATAATTTAAATTCATTTGTATCATTTTTAGTAAGGAAAACAAATGTTGCTAAATTAGTATTTTTATCAGGTTCAATTTCATTATAAATATCATTTAATGCAAGATGTAAATTATAACCAGGAGCTTGTGTCATTGAAGATACTGCATTAGAGAAATCACTAATATTTTGTAAACTACCATATGAAGCAAGAGAATATGATATAGAATTAAATGAATGAATAGAAACTTTAGAAAATTGTGTTAAATAATTTGGAATAACAGTTTCAAGTACATGTTTATAATCATCAAAAAATGATGAAATCATATAATTAGATGAATCAAATGCAAAAGCTACATTACATTGAGTAGTATTAGTAACACATGGTGGTAATGTTGTAGTAGTTGTAGGTGGTAATGTCGTAACAATTGTAGATGGTACTGTTATAGTTGTTGTGGGTGGTAGTGTTGTAGTAGTTGTAGGTGGAAGTGTTGTAGGTGATGAACATGGAACCGTACATACCATCTCTTGTTTAATAAAGTTGATTATAACTTGTGGATCACATTCAGCTACATCAAATGTTATATTAGTTGACGGATTTAATACTGCAATATCGGTATCATATAATGCTGTACCAGAAATAATAATATTTAAAGATCCTTTTTTTCTCAATTGACTTGCAACATCTTTGGATAAATTAAATTGATTTGTATCATTTTTTGAAATAAAAACATATGTTGATAACCCAACATTCTTGTCTTGTAATGGTAAATTATTAATTTTATTTAGTGCTTCATACAAATTAAATCCTGATTTTTGGTAGGCATTTTGTACATCTTTAGAAAACATAGATGAATTTCCAATTGAATTAAAATTTGCAAGCAAGTATGCATCAGAATTATATGATTCAATTGCAATTTTAGAATAATCATTAAAAATAAAAGCAACATTGTTTGCTAAAGTATTGATTTCGTTTTCAAAGAAATCAAAACTTAATACATCACTTGAAGCATCAATAATAATAGCTATATTACATTGTTTTAATCCAGGAGTACAAACAGAAGTTGGTGTTGGTGTTGTCGTTGATATTGGTAGAGTAGGAGTAGGTGTTGTAGTTGAAGTAGATAAATATGGTGTAGTTGTTGATATTAAAGGTGTGGTACATTTTTGTGTACAATTATTTGAGTAACGATTAATAAATAATCCAAGTGTATATGCATCACAATTTCTAACAGTAATTGTAAGATTATCAGTTGGATTTAAATCAACAATATCTTTTGGTTGTAAATCAGTTTCAACAATAACAACATATAATCCACCTTTAGATTTTAATTTTTGTGCAATTTCACTTGATAATTTAAATTCATTTGTATCATTTTTAGTAAGGAAAACAAATGTTGCTAAATTAGTATTTTTATCAGGTTCAATTTCATTATAAATATCATTTAATGCAAGATGTAAATTATAACCAGGAGCTTGTGTCATTGAAGATACTGCATTAGAAAAATCACTAATATTTTGTAAACTACCATATGAAGCAAGAGAATATGATATAGAATTAAATGAATGAATAGAAACTTTAGAAAATTGTGTTAAATAATTTGGAATAACAGTTTCAAGTACATGTTTATAATCATCAAAAAATGATGAAATCATATAATTAGATGAATCAAATGCAAAAGCTACATTACATTGAGTAGTATTAGTAACACATGGTGGTAATGTTGTAGTAGTTGTAGGTGGTAATGTCGTAACAATTGTAGATGGTACTGTTATAGTTGTTGTAGATGGTGAGCATGTATTATAACAATCAATGTAATTGTTAAATAAGTTTGTTAATATATGTCCATTACATTTAGCTAGTTGAAATATGGTATAATTAGTATATGATAACATTGAAATATCATTTTCATTAACATCAGTACCAAGAAGAATGATTATTAATGAACCTTTTGCGGTTAAATCTTTTGTAAGTTGAACAGATTTTTGAAATTCAGCTTGATTGTTTTCTGATATAAAAACAAATGTTGATAATTTTAAACCATTTGTTATTTGTGAATTATTAATATTTTTTAATGATTCTGATAAATTAAATCCAGGGTTTTGTTTTATACTATATAGAAAATTGTTAAATTGATTTAAATTATTAATATCTCCAAAATTATATATTGGATTAACAATACTATTGTACCCTTGAAGTGCAACCTTATTAAAATCTGAAAATACTGATGAAACGTTTTCTGAAATAACATCTAGTTCAATATCAAATAAGAAAGATTCTAGAATGTCTGATGATGCATCAACTGAAATAGCTACATTACATTGTGTTTTTTGTGATACACATGATCCTGTTGTTGTAATAACATTTTTTTTCGTGGTTGTAACCGGATTAGTAGTAATTATTTTTGTAGTTGAAGTAACAGTTGGACATGAAATATAACAATTCATTTGTGATGAAAAGAAATTTACAATAGCACTATTATCACAACTACTTAAATCGTATATGATATATTTTGTTGGATTTAATATTTCAATATCATTTGGATTTAGAGCATCTCCAACAATAATAATGTTTAATGATCCTTTTGCTTTTATTTCTGCTGCAATAGGTGCAGATTTTATAAAATCATTTGTATCATTTTTAGAAATAAAAATATAAGTTGAAACATCAACTGCTTTTGTAGGAATCATATTATTAATAGCAACTAAAGATTCATAAAAATTAGAACCTTGCCCTTGTACAATAGAATTTACTTTGTTTCTAAAATCATTAACATTTGTAATACTATTAAATGTTGCAATAGTTTGAATTTGTGAATTATATGCTTGAATAGCAATTTTGTTAAAATTTGTAAAAACGCTAGAAATATTGCTAGCAATTAAATCTTTAACTTCATAAAAAAAGAAATCACTTAAGACGTCTGATGATGAATCAATAGAAATAATTACATTACATTGAGTTTCTTGTGAAATACATTTAGTTGTTGGTGGTTTTGGAGTTGTTATACATGAATTACTACCACATGTTAATGATTTATAATAAAATATTTCAATTTCATTACTGCAGGCATTTCCAAAAGTTAATGCAAAAATATTAGAAGGATTTAATTGTTCTATTTGTTTTTTTGTAACAGCTGTTCCAAGAATAATAAAGTTAAGAGATCCTTTTTTTCTTAATGATTCTGCGTAAGGAATTGCATTTTGAAATTCTTGTGCATCATATTTGGTAACAAAAACAAATGATGAAAGTTTTCCATTATCTGGAGGGTTTAGTGAATCTAATTTAGCTAATGCTAAACTTAAACGTGAACCAGATCCTTGAGAAAGACTTAACAAATAATTATCTAAATCTTGTTTTGTATTAAAACTACCAAAATTTTGAAAATTTGTAACATCTTGATTGTATGAAATTGTAGCTACACGATCATAATCAGCAATAATTGGAACAATGTTTAAAAGTGTTATATTAATTTCAGAATTAAATAAATCAGAATCAAGAACATCAGATGATGAGTCAAATGCAAAAGCAATATCACAAAAAGCACCACAAAATGAATCTTGATTATCAGGTTTACCATTGGTTAGTGAAAAACTTGGACAAATATTATTTATAATCCATTCAGAAGTATAAGAAATTTCATTTTTATTTTCTTCATTAAATATATAAACCATATCTGATTTTCCAACTAAAAATTCAGCATCTTTTGAATATTTTTGATCAAATACTACAGCAGCTATTTGAATATTAGGATATGATGACATTATATTATTTAACATATTTTTTGTTGGATTTTTTTCACTAACAAAAGAATTTAAAAAAAGAACAATAATAGGATTTTTTGTATAAATATTAATATTAGAAAAGTCAACGTTTATCAATACTTCAGCTACTAACTTATAAAATGAAACATTTTCATTGGTTGATGTTTTATTTGAGATATCATTAAACTGTTTTTCTAACAATCTGTAGTCAAAAGGTTTTACAGTATCAAAAGTATTAGTTATTTCCTCATCAATTTGAGAAGATGCTGCAACAAAAGTATTAATTGTTGGTTTAAAATTTGAATTGAAAAAATCCTTAATTATATTAACTTGTTTTTCCATAACAACATTTCCGTTTATAGATTTATCAACAAAAAACATTCCATAAAAATCACTACAATCATTATTAATATCATTACTAATTGATTTTAATGATTCTTTTTGCAATGATTTTTCTAAAAGACAAGACAACAAAATAAAAAATAAAAACCTAGAAATATTTTTCATTGTTGAAAAAGTAGTTAATATGGACTACCGTAAAGAGTAAAAAATATCAACTTTTATAACGTAAAACAACTAAAAATTAAAAAAAAAACTTTATTATTTAACTACATTTTCTTATCATCAATTTCGTTATTTCTTTTTCAAGATAATATAAGCACATCAAAATTTCTTGCAATAAGAAACTATTTATGATAAGATAACATTTTTACTTATTTAAAAATGAGCAATTAATAGTTTAATAATTTCTTAATAATGCATTTTGTTAAGAATTCCGGTTTATTATATATTTTATAAAGCTTTATTTTATTATAATTTTTTTTATTCATTGATTATAAAATAAGTTTAATTATAAATAAAATAAATAGTTTTAAATTACATTAAAAAATATATAAATTATCAACAATTTTAATAACTAATCATATGATAAGAATAATAGTAATAAAGATGATGAATTTTATTTTTAAAAAGTAACATATGAAATACTTATCATTTTTTTACTACACTTTGCTTTAAATTTTACAATCATTCTGTCGTTATTTTTTTATGAATAATAATATAGCGTCATTTATTTTAAATTTCTTACCACGTAACACTAAATAAAACTTTTATATAAAAAAGATAAGAAAATATTAGTTTACAATGAAAGAAAATTTTCTGACACTAAAAACTTTTTGAAACTTTATCATTATTGTTAATATTCTTGTTTCTTTAATAAATGATTAAATTTAATCTATTCTTTAAAAAAGAAAAATTAAGTATACGTTCCTTTATTAAATAAAATATTTTATCTATTAAACATAAAGAGATTTTTTAAAAAATTTATTTCTTTATATGACTATAATCGTTACTAATTTTTACAAATTTTTATTATTTTCCGATAAGATTAAAATTATTCAAATTTATCAAAATAAAATTTCCAACATTTAATTATTAAATTTTTAATACAACAAATTTTCCAATAAAAAAATATATTTTTAAATACAAATTTTTTTACTAAAAACAATTAAATTAAAAAAAAAATTATTTTTGATTATTGTAAATTTTGTAAATACATTTTAATAGATTTTATGAAAAATTGGTGTTTTATTAGCATTTAACATTATATTAATCTAAATATAATTAAAAAAAAATAAATTATCAACTACATTTGTATTTAAAAATAAAATATAGATGATTAATTACTTTTACTAAGCAACATCATATACTTTATTAAAACTTTTATTTAACATTTTAAATTTATAATATTACAATATTCAATAAATTATTAATTAATTATTGCTAAATGTAAAATTATTAATACTTTTTTTTACAATAAGCACAATTTCATCTAATATCATTTAATTTCAAAAAATACATAGTTTCAATATAATAATAAAATTTTTTAAAATATATAAGTTTTTTTTATTGTTCTAAGATTGTAATAAAAATAACTAATATAATCCAATAAAATTACATCTATTATGAATCTGCTTTTTTATATATTTTAAAGTAATTAAATTATAAAATATATTTATTAACATAATCTTACATAATATTAAAGTTAAACATAATAAATAACTTTAATTTTCAGTAAAAATAATATGTTTTATGATAAGTTGACTTTATCGTTGTACATTGATAAATAAAAATTATAATGTTTAAATTATAAAATATAAATTTTATTTCATTAACATTTGTTTTTTACAATATTTTAAAATTATTAAATCAACTATACCAAAATTATATTAAACTGTATTATTTATATTATAACAATATAGTTAAATACACCTTTATTTTTATTAGAAAAAAACAATTATAAAAATTGAAGTTCTTTGAATGTTTTACAAAAATAATCAAAATTTTTACAAAACAGCTACCGTATTTTATTTAAGTTTTAAGTTTTTTGGATTTTTCTTTGTAGCAAAAAAGACATTATTGACTTGTTAATAATGCAGTGATATATTTACTTTAAAACAAATATATCTAAAAAGCATTCAATAAATTAATATGTAAAACAAAAAGACTAAAAAATAGAAAAAAAAAATTTTTTTTATTTATATATTTAAAAAAATAAGATAGTCTGGTTAAATGTTAGATAAGAATATCAATTAAATTGTTTGCTAGAATTTTTTGTTTTATGTATTTTTTTAACAAAATGGTATATGCATTATATTCTTGTATTTTTACAATTAAAAAATATATTTTTTAAATTTGTTTCATTTTAATGGTAATAATATATTAAAATTTCAAAATTACCTATTTTCATTAATATGAATTTTTTTTAAGCATGTAAACTTTTTTATTTAAAATGACAAAGTTATAAAAACTGTTTTTGAAAATTTTTTTGCTTATAAAAATTTTATTTTTTTTTTCTGATAGAATATTTTAAATTGCATTACATTAAAAACAATATATTTTATATAAAGTTTTTTATAATTTATAAAAATTTATTTACTTATCAATTAGTTATAAGCATTGAAAGTTTTTATTAAAAAACAACATAAAAAAATGTTTTAATAATTTAAAAAGTAACATTTTTTATATAATAAAAAATAGTTATTAAAAGCATATATTGTATAGTATACTTCAAATTTCATAAAAATGTATATATATATATTGTTAAGATTAAAAAGGCATATCTGTTTTGATATGACGACAATATTTTAATTATTTGAAAATCTTACATGAATATATACATGTAAATTAAGATACAAAAAAATTATAAAGCAAATAGAAACTCATATATGTTAAAATTAATTAATTTTAATTAAAATAAAAAAATTAAAAAAAAGACAATATTAAAAAAAATAATTAAGAGAAACAAAAATGAAAAATTAGAGGATAAATAATTTTTAGAAGAAAAAATTTTTATAAAATATTAATTTTGATGTAACATATAAAATCAAAATAGCACTAAGCTGATGTAGAGTTTAAAAATAACCAAAGTTTGTGAAAATAAGTATTATCTAAACACTTAATTATTAGTATTAATTGTTAACTTAAATTAATTTTTTTTTATAATTTCTAATATTAATAAACTAATTATTTTAAATAATATCTTTTTAATTTTTACTTATTTTCTTCAATATAAATTTATTATTAATAACATTATCTTTTTAACATTGTAAAAAGATAGCACGCAAAGTTATTATTGTCTTTAATTATGTATTTCGTGTTATTTTTTTTCATATAAATTAAACATTTTTTTAAATAAAAAATTCAAAAATACAAGATTAATTTTTTTAATTCAAAAAATTTTTTAAATACATTATACTGATAAGGTGTAATTTATAAATTTAATGAATATGTAATTTATAAAATGATTTATCAATAAAGTTAAAATTATATCTAATAAAATAAATATTATACAAAAAAATGATATTAAATGAATCAAACTAAATCCAAATAATTTACTTTAAAAGATATTTTACATTTTATATTAAAATTAATTATTAAAAAAATCATGGAATAAATCTTTTAATTATAATATTTTGCATAAACTGTTAAAATAGCAAATATTAGCTCTTAAAAATATATTAATTAATATTATCAAATAAACTATTATGCTAAATAAGAATTTATTTAAAAAAGTTAACTTCAAATCTTTGTTTGTACTGTAAAATCTTTTAAAAAAAAATATAAGTTATTGTAGTTATTTATTGCTTTATTTTGCTAAGGTTAAAAAAAAGGTATTTAATGACAAAATTAAAATTTATTCTTCAAATTCTTCGTCCATTTTTAATAATTGATTATATCTTTGTATAACTTCTAACAAACATCCAATTGACCATGCTTGAGCTTTACATGCCAATGGACAATAAAAACCATTTTCATTAGTTAATTCTGGTAATGATGTCCACAAACTATTGTCAATATATTCTTCATAAATGTATAGTTGTTTTGTAATTTCTTTGCATACATCATTCCAATCTTCTTCATAACCTTCTAATTTTCTTTTCCAACCAATTTCAAGTTTTGCCTTTAAATAATAGCAAGCTATCCATATCCATTCCGGCCCTTGATGATAATTCCATCCACAAGCTGTTTTCATATTATGACTATCTTCATTACTATAATTTCCGCAATATTCCCAATCATAAGGATCTAATGTCTTTATACCTAATTTACTCATTAAAAGTTTTTCTGCTATTTTAAGAGCATTCCAAGATTTGTCTGTTTCTATAAGATCTGGTACATGACTAATTGCTATTGTAAAGTTAGGGCGTAATTGAAAATCTGCATAGCGTGTTGTTGAACCAAAACAATCTTTAATAATACCTGTTCTATTTACCTTTTCATCACTTTCAGTTTCGTACACATAGAAAAAAATAGGGAAATTTATTCTTATTTTTTCAGCCCATTCCTTAAAAGTCCAGCTTATTCCATTTTTATAATTGATTAAACGATTTGTTTGATATAAACCTACTTCAAACAACTTTTCGAGAGATTCTAAAATGTAAACAGCTAATCCTTGTATTTCAACAGCAGCTCCATCTCTTGGAGTTGCTGGACATCCTTTATTACCAGATATAACTGAGCTTCCCATTTTATCCATCCATGTACCACAATTATATTGATTTCCACCAAAAATAAATCCAGTTTCAAAATCTACAAATGCATTAACATTAAAACCTTCATTTTGCATGTCTTTATCTAATTCTCTTCCTGCATTTCTTTCTCTAAATTCAATTCCATTAAAATGTTTTGAAAGTGCTTCATACATAACATCTTTTAATGGTTCTTCATCACCACAAAAATTAAAATCATCACTATCATTTTTATATACTCTTATAACTGGTCTTTCTAATATTTCAGGTCCATATGGTGCTATTTCAATATACTTTATAATAGCTGATAACCAAAACCATACAGCATCTCTACAATTATATCTTGCACCTTTACCTTCTGCAAGAAGATTTGGTATAAGACCATGTCTTAATGTTCCAGCATAACTAAGAATAATATTTCGAGCTTCTACAAATCTTCCAGATAATAATAATATTCCAGGAAGTGATATAAATGTATCACGTCCCCAATTTCTCCATATTCCTACTGAAAAATGAGGTAAACCTGCAGCAAGTGAAACTGGATACTTTTCAATTGGAATTAATTGTTTACTAATAGGTGATAATTTAGCATTTTTTACATAAGATACAAATGATGCTGATGAAAGAAGTAATTTTGCTACTAAATTACATCTTGGTAAATCTTTATTTACATTTAATTTTTTTAGAAAATTTTTTTTTGTTTCTTTATATAATATATTAAAAACACGTTCAAAGTAAGTTGGTCTAACATTAGAAGGAACATATTGAAAAACTTCCAAAATATCTTGAAAGACATCACCTACTTTTTTTAATTCTTTTATATACTGTAAACGTTCATAACAATAATCTGCTAACCAGTTACCACTTCTTATATTATGACATAATGGATGATCTTGATCATTATTAGAAGTAACATATTTTAATAAATTACGAATTCCTTGCAAACCACAATATGGAAGAATTCCCCAGTTTGGAATATCATATGCATAACAATTTGAATCTTCCCATTCTTCTTCATTTACACGAAAAAGAAGTTTATTAAAATAGCATAAATCTAATTCATCAATAATTTTTCTTATTTTTTCTAATCTTGGTGATTCATTATTATTAATAAAAGAATCAATTTCATTGATAGCAGCCATATTTTTTTTATTTTGAATAACATGAAAAGCTATAATACTTCCTGATGGAAAATTTTTAAATTCAACAATATTTTCATTAACAATTTTTAAACAATTAGATTCATTTATATTTAAATTTTCTTTTATTTCAACAGTAAATTTTGAAACACCATTAATTTTATTCTCAAATATCTTTCCATCTTCAATTTCTGTGTTTTCAATTGTTTTTATTTCAAAAATAATTTTATCTATCATACCACATATTTCAATACTTTTTGCTTGAGGATTCCATTCAAATTGACCAAAAGAATTATGTGTTATAATTACTATTATATTATTATTTATTGGATTTCTTCTTGTAACAGCAACAACATTATCTGTTATTTGATCAGCAAATACTTCAGTATAACCTTCATAAGCCATTTTTGAATGTAAGTTATTTATTAATTTTCTTGCTTTTATCAAACCATAATTATCTTTTTGTACTTCTAACCAATTTTTATATAAACGTTTTTCTTTTACAGAATCTATTTTAAATGTTACAAACTCATCATAACCTCTTGTTGAACCAATAGCACATGATGCTGCTGAAACAAGAGTTGCTGTTGGTAGATAACAATACATACTTCCATATTTATTTAATGGACTTAAATTATCATGTGTTTGATCATATAATAAAGTATGAGAAATTGAATTTAATGCTTTACATTTTTGTTTTATAAAACTAGCTATTTCTTTACCACCATATTTATAAACCATTTTACTTTGTTCATTAGTTTGAAAATTTTGTGCTTCTCTTATTAAAGATGTTATTCCAAGTTTATTGACAAAAATATTATCAATTTTATCACATCCTGTAAACAATTCAGCAACAACATATAAATTAGGTTTTATTTTTCTTGCTGCATTTAATAAATATTCTGCTACATGTATTGGTGTAGAATGACAATTATTAATACGAAAACCACTAAATAAACGTGCACAAGTTTCTGTATATTCTTTCATATAATTCCATAAATATGGACAATGTGATGGTTCTAAACCATAATTAAGTTTTAAACTATCTCCCCAACTTATAAGTTGACGTTTTAAATATACTTGGGAATGACTTTCAGCAAAATTTTTTAATGGATCATCTTCCATAACCCAACCATTACATGCTCTACATTGTTGACCTTTTATTTTATCATATATTAATTCTTCATCCATTTCAATAGTATAAGATCCAGGTGGATAAGAAAAATAATTTGTCACAAGAGGATGTTCATCTGTCAAAATACCTAATTTTGGTCCATCATTTGATATTCTTTCATAATTAATATGACTAATAATTGCATCAATAGCTTCTACCATCATATCATTAATTTTTAAAAAAGCACTATGATTTAACAATCTTAATTTTTCCATTAAACCATTTTGTCCTTTTTTTAATACCAATTTTATTCCAGAATCATAATTTATTGTACAACCAAATCTTTTATATTCTGGATCTTGAACAATAGTTATATCATCATTATTTGTATTTTCAATTGGTACACCACAATAAACTTCAATAACGCCTGCTTCTCTCAAACAAGTTTCAATAATTGATTCTATATCAACTTGAAAAAATTCCCACAATCTTAATTTTGGTATAATTATATGTTGCAATGTATGTTTGATAGCATTTAAATGATTTACACTATCAATAAATGGTGGAATACCATTTTTCTCCCATTTTCCATCTTTTATTTCATTTGAAAAATATAATAATGCTCTATCAAGTAAATATGCTGGTCTAAGATGTGGTGAATTAATACAATTAAATGTACATTCAGGATGTTCTTTTAACCATTTAGCATCTTTAGCTGCATGATTCCATACAACATCTTGAATAACTAACATTCCCCATTTATTATGTAATTTTTCCATTAAATTTTCAACATCATGTAAGTTTCCTTTATATCTATTATCTAATGTTAAATGATCTGCTATTGAATAACAATTATCTGAAATACCAAGTGTTTGAATTGGAGTAAGATGAATCATATTATATCCTGATTCTCTAGCAACTTTTAATTTATCTTTCCATCCATCAAAATGACCAAGTAATTTTGTTAAGTATGTTTGACATGAAATAGCATCTAAAGGTATTTTTTGGTTACCATTAACAATTAATTCAGGTTCAACATGATAATAACCTTTTCCTTTATTATAATCATTATCACCTTTATATTTAAAACAATAACTTCCAGGAATATTACATTCAACATCAATGAAAGAATCATTACCAAATATTCCAGGTTTTAAATAGCCTTCAAATACTTTTTCTTTATTTTTATAAATATTAATACTAACTTTTTGTGTAATTAATGTTTCACCTAATTGAAAGCGTAAAAACCATCCTAAAATATATATATATTTTATATAATATATAAATTAATTATTTAATATACCTTTTTGTAATCTTAAAAGATTATATATTCCGTCAAAATCTTTTTCCAAAGTGATAATTCTTATTTCACAATTTTGACTACTTTTAGTTTGCATTTTTTTAAACAAAATTTTGTATGTATATATACTTAATAGTTAATATTAGAATCTAAATAAATTAAATAATTATTATAATATAAAGTAGAAAATTATTTCAAAAAAATTAAAATAAAATTTTAAATTTTATAGTATAATAAATATTAATTTATTTTTGCAATTTTTAAACTTTTTTATTCTAATAATATACATCTACTTTTTTTTTAATTTATTAAAAGTCATTAAAATTTTTATAAACATACTATTAAAAAATGAATAAAATTTTAAATATAAACCTCTAAATTAATTGTTTGTATTAATCCTATAAATATAATAGTTTAAATATTATAAATAAATAACATAATTTAATTAATATTAAAAATTTTCAATTTATTTTAAGGTAAGTTGAAACATTAAATGCAAAAAAAAAAATAACAAACTAAAATGCAAACATAATATATGACACAAATAAACAATGTATAATGAAGATTTAAGAATTTTAATGCTTTCTGTAATACAATCTAAAAGGCGCGCCATTTTAAACATATGTCTTTAAAACATTCAAATAAAAAAAGATTCTATAAAACAATAGAATTTATTTTTGTATTTTTTTTTGTATACTAAACATTATTTTAATAAATTTTAACAAATGTATTAGTAATAATAAAATAAATATATTTAAAAATTGTTTTTTTTGTCAATAACAAAAATAAAATAGTTTTTTCATGATAAAAAAAATTAAAGATAAAATTTTTTAATTTTAAAAAATTTCAATCATATTATTTTTTTAAGTTATTATAAATATAAATTTATATTTCTATCAATAATAAATAATTAAAACAATAAATATTGTAATGTATAACAATGTTATTCATTAGAGAAAGGTAAAAAATAAGTAAAAAGATGAGTTAGAAAGATTAGCAAGAGTAATTAGACAAACTATATAAAAAGAAAACATAGATATTATTTAATGAAGAATTAGACATTGTGTTTGATTATTAAATTGTACTATTTTATATAATTCATAAATAATAATAAGCTTTTTATTTATATAAAACAGTTTGATATTACTTAAGTAAGAATAAAAAGGTTATTAAAAGTAGCATAAAATATTTTGTTTAATATATTCAAATTAAAAAGTAATAGTTTACAGAGAATAATCAACGACACCGTAGAAAAACTTCATCAAAAACTTAAATAATATTTATAATATTAATATTATTTTTACAAAACTTAACTTTTTCTACTATAATAAAAAAAAGATGACTTTTATTTATAAGTATAAAGCTGTATGATCCAAATTTATAAAGTAATTTTTAATATCAAAAGTATAAAATGATTAAAAAAATAAAAATTATTTGGGTTTTTTTTTTAGTTTTCATAAAGTCATTATAAAAAATATAAATAATATATAAAAAAAATTGATAAAATCAAAAAAAAGTATTTGTTATTTGATAATAGACTTAGTAACAAATATATAAAAAAAAATTCTTATCTTTAACTATCCAAAAAAAATTTTAAAGTTCATCTTTTAAAAAAACATTTTTAAGCAAAAATAAACAGTTTTTTTTCAAAAAAATTAATGTTTTCAACTTGCTTACAACTGAAAAAGATACCATAGACTTTCTTAAAAATATGAAATTGTTCATATAGAAATAATATGTTTAGAAGCCTATCAAATAAAGTTGTAATAAAGATAAAGAAACCAATAAAATTTAATTCAAAAACTTACCAAAAAAAAGTTGGATATAAAAGAGACTTGATACGGTAATTAAAAGGTAAATTTTGTAACTTGAGTACGCCTAATCTACTTTTAGGGCAAGGAGATGGTTTTTATAAATTTCTGTAAAAAGGAGTTGGAAATAATTTACAACATCATTGTAAATTAATGTAATTTCATAAAAGAGTGATGCATGTCATCATTAAATTAAAAAACTTTGAAAATATTGGATAAGAAAAGAAAATAATAAAAGTAGATAAATCCTTATTCACAAAAAAGAAAAGCAATGTAGATAGAATTCTACCGCAAATTTTTATTTTTGGAAACATCTGCAGAGAAAAGACAGAATCTTTTCTAGTAACTGTTTCAGATTATGAAATGGAAACCCTTCTGTGAATGATAAAAAAAATGTAACTGAAATAATTACTATCTAATTGGATAATTTAAGGTCTTATAAGACCAGTAAGCTCAATGTTTAGAAATTTTCTCACTTCAAGATGAATCATAAATACTAATTTGTGAATCATGATTTTGTAACTCACATGAAAACAATTAAAAAAATATAGAAAAATGTAAAATGTAGGAAAAAAGAGTACAGTACCTTTTAAAATATACTAGACAACTACCTTATTCTCTGTTATTAAAATACTTATATATAAATGTTTTATTTTTCAATACTCAAAATTCCGCCTATAATTAATTGTAAAAATCAATAAAAATTATGACTATAAATATTTATAACCTAAATAATTATTAAAGTTAATACCATTCAAGTATTAGAAATAAACATAAAAAAAATAAACAAATATATAATTAAAATAGTATTCCAGTTTTAAGTTTCAATTCTATAAAGTATTTTTTCTTTGTTATATAAATCTATGATATATTTTATAACAACATTAAAATATTAAACTTATTACAAAATTAGTAATCATTTCTTTGAAAAAAGTTTATCACAAACTTTTACAAAAATCAAAACAATATTTTTTATAAAATAATATATAAAATATAGTAATTATTGATATATCTATATTAAATATTTTCTTTATATTAGATAGAGTACTATTAAATTATCTTGTACTTTATATTCTTCATAAAAAAAGTGTTAATTCTAAAAATATATATAAAACATGAAATTGTTATGAATTTATTATTACTTTTACATTCATATTGTACTTACTTCTATTTATTAGTTGTTATGGCATTTTACTAATTTGTCTAATTTTAAAAGTTTACTAAAATGGTTTTACCTAAATCTTAATTAATTATATTATTATTGTAATTGGATTTAACTAGATAAATAAAAAAAATTTAATGTTTAGTTGGTAATGATTGATTCAGTTCAAAAGCTCCCACCAACTAGAATTTATTTTTGCTATAGATAGAAAATTTAGAAAACACTGTATAAATAATTTAATGTAAAACATTAAAAAAAAACTTAAACTTTAAATAATTTAACAATTACATATTTTTTATAATAAAATGTTTAGATTTTTTTGATAGCTAATATTAATTTAAAAATAAACTTAATGATAACAAAAATATAATTATTAATAACAATATAAAATTATAAAAATGCTTGAAATTTGTATTTAAAATAAAACTTTTTTGAAATATTTATAATTTTAAAGTGTTATAGGATTTATTTAATAATGTATCAAATATTGGACAACATGTTTAGTTTATATATTAAAAAAGTTAATTATAATGTAATATTAGTTAATTTTATTTCTATTTTATATCTTTAATTATATTATGAATAGTAAACCACATATAACATAAATCCATTTTTACATTCTTTTTTCCTAAATCATGTTATTTTCAGTTTAATTCAGTATAAAATATTAATATAGTTAGAAAATATTCATTATTTTTATCAAAATTAATGAAATATAAGGTAAAAAAAATATTTAAAAGTTTGCTTTTTTTGTCGTTTTAGGGACAATATATTTAAATTTTTACAAAATAATTTTAAACATCATTGTTATAACAATTTTTTTTAACATTTTTTTAAAATTAGTTTAAAAATTAAAAAGTATAGGTTTAAAATAAACTAATTTTTATAATAACTTGATAGTTTAGAAACAGTGGGACAATCTTTTTTAATAATACTTACTATCTATAAAAAATTTATGTTAAAAAAATCGTTTTATTCTCTACTTTCTGAAAATAATTTGTTAATTAAAATATTTTTTGAACATTTTATTAATGCATCTTACACATTTTATTTTTGAATTTTTTATTATTTTAATAGTATATCAATAATTTTTTTTGTTATAAAAAACGAATATTAATAATTTTTAGTTAATGAATAAATCTAACTTTTTTAAGATTTTATTTTATTCTATTGTATTTTAATGAAATAACATAAATAATAAATTTTATTATTTTAGTATTATCAAATGATTCACTTAAAGATTTTTTTTCAGTTATTCTTCCACTACAAGATGAATTTTTTATTAACCATTTTTGTTATTTATTATAAATTTGTAGATGAAACTATATTAAAACGTTAAGCTTTTACAAAATTATTTAAATCGTCATTACAAAAAGAATCCTAAAAATATGAAATATTATATAAATTTATAGTTTATAAAATAAATTAAATTAGTTAATGTATAAATTTTAAATTGTTATATTTATTTGTATGTCATTTTAGAGTGTAGACAAATAAAGAAATTTATTTTATTATGTAATTTTTTTAAGCTTTACTTTTTTATTTTAAAATCATTTTAACTTTATAAAACATTTTAAAATTCTAGAAAAATTTTGTATTATATCTAGTTTTTTTTCATATAATATTCTAAATCATTTTTTCTAGTGAAAACATTTTTTTGGTAATCCAATATGCTATATTTCTTTTATTAAACCACCATTATTTTTAAATACAATTATTTGAAATATTTTTTATTCTTTTTTGTGTAAAAAATATTTTTTTATATAACTTAATTAAATTTATAGGCAACATAAAATTTCGTTTTTTAATGCTTTATAATATCCATATTCTTTTTTTTTAAAATAAAAAACTAAATTTTTATTTTTTTCCAACCAATATTTTATTTTATTTTTGTTTTGTTTCATATTTTGTTTTTAGATTCTATGTATTTCTATATAAACGTATAGTAATTTTTTTTGCATACACTTTTTAATAATACAATTTTAAAATGTGTAAAAAAATAGCAATAAAATAAAGAATTTAAGTCTTCAACAATGTTTTATTAAATTATTTTCTACAAAAAAAAATAAAAATAATTCATACAAGACTAGTTATTTCATTTAATATTTTCTTTTGACATATAAAAATTTCACTCATTTCTCACAAAAATGATTTATTTTAAATGGTATACATATATGATCTTATTAACTTTTAATAACTTTGTGTGAAATTTTTTAGATTTTTAAAATATCAATAGAAAAATTTTTTATTGTTAGTTAAATTTAACGTGTTCATAAATGTTCGAAACCTTTTCAACAAATATTTATTTGTACTAACATGATAATCAAATTTCATATTAATAAGTTTATTCACTTTTCTACTCATGATTTTTGATCGCATAAAATTACATATTTTATATTACTCCTTTTTTATTTTTTACAAAATAACAGCTATTTTTTATTGTTTTATTTTAATATCTGTAAAATATTTTTAAATACAAACTGTTTTTTTTTTTTATTTTTATACATCATGTTGTCTTTGCTTTTAACTCATATATCTGTATTATTGTAAAAATAGCCAAATATCTTTACTAAAATAAGTAATAAAAAATATTATGGTTTAATTATATAATAAAGTTTTTGAATATATCAAAAAGTTTATAAAAAAAATAATAGTCAACAATTAATTATACATATTACTCAAGCACAAATTAAAAAAAAAAATATTAACTTTTTTATATGTTTAAATATTTTCTTGTAAAAATACAAATAAAATCAGCATTAAAAAATTTTTATTGTACAATAATTATAATGTAAATAAAATTATCTATAATTTAAAATTTATTACTTTATTAGTTTTTTTTAACAATAAAAGTGTAAAATATATTTGTCTTTCAAAATTTAATAATTCTAAATAGTGTTTTATGGTAAGCGAAATATATAAAACCAATAAATTTTAAAAATCATCTATTTAATATATATGGCAAATTTAAAAAAAATGTTTTTATTTTCAGTAATTTTTAAACTTTACTTTTTTGTAAGTAAAATTTAAATTAGTTATTTAAAAAAAATATTTTAGATTATTGCTATTAATGCAAATAGTAGCATAATTAAAAAAAGATTTGAAGTAAAAACAAATTCAAAAAGATCAATTCAAGAAAAAAAATATTTTGAAAATAATTTTTCAGAAAGAAATAATTTAGTTGATAGTATTAGAGAAAAAAGAAAAATAAGAATAAACCTATATAACTGGACTTTACCAATATCTTATCATGTTAAATTTCCTTTAAATTTTGGCCTTATATCTAGCGCTTTACGTATACTTGAAAAAAATACCTGTCTTAGATTTCAAGGTCGAAAATATTTTATTCCTAATCAATCAGGAATTTGCTATGCTTTTTCATCGGAATGCTCAAGTTTTGTAGGAAAAGAGCATAAAAACAATTGGCAATTTATAAAAATTTCAAAACCATGTTATAATATTGGTGGTATTTTACATGAAACATTGCATGCATTAGGATTATTTCACGAACAATGTAGGCCTGACAGAAATAGTTATGTAGAAGTAAATGAAAATGAACTTGGCGAAAATTATAAAGGTAATTGTGATAAAGTTTATAGTTATGAACTTTTTGATTATATCTTACCTTATGATTATGGATCAATAATGCATTATGGCGTATTTAGTTTTAGTAAAAGTGGACAAAAAACATTGATTCCAAAATTTCCATTTTATGAAAACACTATAGGGCATTTAGAAAGACTATCTTTTAATGACATTAAAGTTTTAAATTTACATTATTGTTCTGATAAATGCATGAATTATATATATTGCAAAAATGATGGATATCAAAATCCTAATAATTGTAATGTTTGCAAATGTATTGAAGGATTTAGTGGTGTTCATTGTGAAAAATATGCAAGACCATTAAGAAATTGTCAGCAAACAGAAATTGCAGTTACAAAAAATAGTAAATATTTAAGAATATATGGAAAAAAATATTGTATTTATCATTTAAAATCAAGCCAAACTAAAAGAATTTTAATTAAAATTTCTAAAATTAGAATGAATTACCCAATTTTTTATACTTGTAAATTTGCCAATACATTTGAAGTAAAATATTTTATTGATAAATCTACAACAGGCGCAAGATTTTGCGGTAACATCAATCGAAAATATATTCTATCACATAATAACTATATTATTCTATATTATAGAAGTTTAAATCATGAAAGTTTTGTTAATATTTATTTTAAAGAAATAAATTAAAAAACAAAAAAAAATACATGATTAACAGTGGAAGTTAATAATACAGGATACAACTATAATATTAAGTGTGTAAAATTTATAGTAAAGATTGGTGAAATTTGTAATAGGTACAGATATACAGTTAATATACTGCTAAAAATTTCTTTTATTAAAACATATTAAATAAAAATTTGCATGGGAAATTTTAATAAAAAGTACTTAACACACTAAAATGTTAAAATAAAAAGGCTTTAATATAATCAATTTAATTATATTCAAAGAAATATAACAATAGACAAATATAGCTTAATTTAGATTTTAATTTAATAAGCAAAGCATTTGAATAAATAAGGTTTTTTTTAATTACTTTTATATTAAAACCGTTTGTAATCTATCTAAAAAGTTTATAACATGTATTAATAATAAAATATTTTTATAATAAAATTATTTATTTTTTTCAACTGTTGTTATTTAAGAAAATAAATTTTTATTTCTAAATCAAATCGTCAATTTTAAGAACTAATTTTTGGCAGTAAAGAAAAAAAATTTGTGTTAACAATAAAAACAGCTATTATCAAAAAAAAATTTGATTAATTCTTTAAAAAATATTATTTTTAATTTTTTTACATTTAATTGTTAATAAGAAGTATTAATTTTTAAAAAAAATTATCTCTTACAAACTTTTTGTTAACTTTAAATTTTTTTTATTTTATATTAGAAATTATACTTTATTTTTTTTTTGTTTAAATTAACATATTTTTATAAAAATATGTTTGTGTTGTTTGATAAAAAAACAATTATTTCTATTATCTTTTTTTTGTTGTTTATTTCTCAAATATTTTCTAACAAACAATATAATGTAAGATCAATTAATGAATGTTTGTTTTAGAATAAAAAAGTTATTATATAAAAAAAATGCAAAGTTTTTAAAAATTAATTTTTAAAAAAAATTAAAACATTACAAATAGCTACTTTTTAGTTTAACTAAATATTTAATTTAAATTAAATTAAAAAGGAAACGTGATTAATCTGATTCTTCTAATATTTTTTTAAAAAGATGCTTAAAATAAAGTTTAAAAAACAAAAATATAAAGAAAATAATATTATATAATTAATTGATAAAATTAATAAAAAGTAAAATTAATAACTACTTGTTTTTTTTTGTATTTTTATGCATTAAAATATTGGAAAAAATCAAAGCTGAAAAAGAAGAAGTTAGAATAAAAAATTGAAAATAAAAAAAAGTTTTACCTTTAAAAAAATATTGAATAAAAAAATTTCTCAAGCAATGTAATTCTTAGAGTAAAAAAAAGAAGATTTCACAAAATCATGGTAAAAAGAATAGAATTTATAAAACAGCAATATGATTTATCAAAGTTGCAGTTAATAGAATTGTAAAGAAAAATACACCAAAATATAATGCCGTTATAAAAAAGAAAAACAAAAAAAGGATGCAAATTAGTATACTTTTCTTAACGAAGAAAATGTAAAAATAAAAAGTCTTCTATTAAAACTAAAAAAGCATTGTAGAAAAAAAATACTTTAGATTAGTTTTTAAAAAAAAAAATCTTATATTTTGTTTTTTAGAAAAAGTTATTGCTGATAAAACAGCATTGTTTTTAAATTGTAATATTCTAACATATTACTACAACTTCTTTTCCAATCTTGTAATTTTTAGAAGAAAAATTATAGATGTTTTGATGACCAAAAGACAACAGAGATTTTTCAAACTATCTTCTGGTCATTGAAGCATTCCTAAAAGACAGTCAAAAAAATTTTCAATAGTCAAAATATTGGAAAGTAAGTTTTTTTTCCCAAGTATTTTTTATTTTCAGAAGATATTTTGTATGAAGAAGTTGTATTAGTGGTCAATAAAGAACACAATGTATTTTTAAAATGTCTTTATTGTGGTATTAATTATAGACTGTTAAATACGACAAAAAAAGAAAAAGAAATTAACATTTAAATATTCAATATTGAAGAGGACGCATCATTGTTGATTGAAAATACATAGTAACTTTTAACAGTGAAGTTAACTTTTCAAATTTTTTTAAATTTATTTTAATAAACTTTTTTTGTAAATTTTTTTTATTTATTATACTTTCATTGCTTTTCTAGTTAACTTCTATCTTCTTTAATTAGTAATGTTTCAATATTTGTTTTACACTCACAACTTTATGAACATTTTTTTCTACTGTTTACCCGTAATGCCGTAATTTTTCTGAAAATGTGAATTTTTTTATTTTTGTTAACATATATTTTTTACTAAACAATTTTGTTATATAATGTATGTCATTTGAACGTTGAAAATAAGACTTTCTAACAATCTATTAAAATTAAAATAATTTTGCAATGTAAATTTAATTATATTTATATGATAATTTCTATTTTAATTTCAATATTATTTTTATTCTCGCTTGTTAGTACAAAAAATTTAAAAAAAATATAAGTTTAGTAGTAAATTTGTTGCAAAAATTATTTATAAAATAAATTTAAGTTTAACTATATTAATTATATGATAATTTTATTTAAGTTCAAAATATTTTATAGCAATTATTCATAAAATAATTATATAATTGTATTTTTTTTATTATAGTATTTCTACAACTATTCATGATATCATATGCACGTTTTAATGTATAAATAATTTATAAGTTTTTTTATTTCTAATTTTCATAAGATTAATTGTAAATGTTACAGTTTTTGTATATCCATGGTACAAAAAATAAGGAAAAGAAGAAAATTAGGTACTTATCGGTTATGCGTCCTTTAAAATTAAAATGATATAAACTTGCCTTAAAATTATTTTTTTTGAAAAAAAAAACAAGCCTATCAGATTCTCCATCTTTTTTTCTACAAGATGGATAAAAAAAATTTAGAAAAAAATTAAAAAAAAAAATAAATTTATTATTTATTTGGTACTATTCTTGGTACAATTCTGTTAAACCCTTTTTTTGCTTAAAATGACAGAAACGTATATAAAAAATATTTTTTTCAAAAAATAAATAGATCTATCAGATTCTCCATCCTCTTTTCTACAAGATGGAGAAAAAAATTTAAAAAAAAATTAAATTCATCATTAATTTTTATCATAAAATTAAAAAATTGTCGTTAATTTGTATCATGAAACGAAAAAAAAAAATGACTCAAATATCAAATCTCATCATGTTTTCTATTATTATTAGTTAATTTTTAAAAAAGTTTATTTATGTTTTTTATATTATATTGGGTTCATTCTATTTCATTTGAGTGATTAAGTTTTTATTTGAGAAAATTTTATCAATTATTAAGTGTTTTCATTCATTTTAATTTTAAAGGGCGTATAACCGATAAGTACCGAAAATTATATTAAAATAAAACTTTTCTTTACTTAAAAAATTATTTTTTTTTTGTTTAAAATAAAGTTTGCATTGTTATTTTTTTGAAATATTTAAAAATTAATAAAAGTTGTTTTCCTTTTAAGATTATATTGTTTGGGTAGTATTTTTTATTTTTTTTAATAAATTCGTTTGCCAAACAATATTATTAAACAATGTTTCAAAATTCTGACAAAAAAAAGTATGAAGCATTTTGACGGGTATTTTCCTGACAATCTGGTTTTTTGTGTAGTTCTTTTCTCGGCTGTTTAATTTATAATTGTTTTCATGTCATTTAAATTAATTTATTGCTACAAATATGTTTCATATATTAGTCATTTTTTTTTAAATTTTTATTAATTAAAAAAATCATGTTAGTTGGATACATTTGACATATTAAGAATATATTGGTTGTACGAACATATTTGTAGTGTTAGTATCTTTACAGTGTGTTTACTGAATATTAGCAATATATCATACAGCTTTAGATCAGGTATAAAAAGTTTTTTTTAACAGTATAATAATTTAATTTGATAAGTGCATATTAAATTGATATTACAGTAAAACAGTTTTATCTCACAGAAAAAGTTTTTTGGAAAAAAAACTGTATTGAAAAAATGATTTTTTCATTTATATATTTTTATATACTTTTACATCTTTTTACAATAAAGAAATGACCAATATGCTTTGTGAAAACTAAAATATTTTATTTTATTATTATTTTTATACAATTTTATAAATTTTTAACTAATTATTAATTAATAAGCAAAATTAATATAATAATGTTGGTGTGGTGTAATAATAAGAAATACATAACTTAATAGTCCAATTTATAAACAGTATTTTTTTTTTATATAATCGTCTTTATTTATCACTTTAAATCTTACAATTTCAATTAAATAATAATTTATAATAAAAAAAACACTGATTAATATTGTAAATATTGTAATACAATAAAAAAAACTATCTCACTTACACTTCTAAAATTATTAAATCTTCACGACTTAGAAGTTGCAATGATGGATGCCTCAATTTGCGGATTTAACACTAATAATATTATTAACCACTAAAATATAAAAATTAGTACAATATTAACAACAATTTAGGAAAATGGCATGCACTACAATAAAATGAAATAAAATATTTTAACTAAATTTCTAACTTTTAAATAGTTATATAATAATAATAATAATAATATTAAACCATTTGGTAGTTAAAATATCAAAGTCTTAAATACGAAATACTGTATAGATATAACAAAAGAAAGCAGATATAGTTATACTATATTATTATTAATATAGAATTTTAAAAAAATATCAATATACATTAATTGTTATCTATTTTATATAACGATAAAAAAATTGTTTTATAATTATTTTAGAAAGTAATGCCAGTCAGTATATGGCATTAGTCAAGAAGAGGCGGAAACCAGAAAAGTATATATATATATATATATATATAAGAAAGAACGAAGAGATAGTTAGTAGTCTATCAATATAATCCCGTCTAGTAAGAACCGGAATTACTGGTAACCCATGGAAGGGGTACCAGTACAATAACTATAAATATTTCATAAACTCTATTTTATTATTATTATCATAATAAATTATTATTATTACTATTGTTTAATATGGTCACATCTATTCCCATTTGGTGATACTCGTCACCGCTGCGGCATCCCCCAACAAAGATGCTAACCATGGCCTCCAGAAGGATTTCTCTACTTTTTTTTTTTTAGTAAAAAAACGTAATACTGATGTCGCCGTTTAAATATTAACAATCTTATCACAAATTTTTTAATTAAATTTTTTGAAAAAAAAGATAATTTTTTTTGTTCTTTTTTATTAGATATTAAAAACAATTAAAAAACGTTTATTTTAAGGAAATATAAGTGACAATATAATAAAATATTTAACATATTTTTTAAATATTTTAAAAATCTGTTTACAAATATTTTTACTTAAATTATTGTACTCGCACTAAAATTTTTAAAGCATTATTTATATCAAATCATAATTTAATTTTGGAAAATTAAATAATCAACTTAATTAAAAAGATAAAAATATTTAAAATATATTTTACTACAAAATAATTTTTGTTAAAATTAGTTTTTGTTTTCAAACTAATATTTAATAATATAATTAATTTTTAATATAATAATTTTTTTATCTTAAAGTTGAAATAGCTTATTTCAAGCATTAAGCGTCATTTTTTTTATAAAAAAAAAAAAAAGATATATATATAGTAATGTCAAGAGGGGGAGACCACTTTTTAATTTTAATAAATTTTAACTCCTTTCTTTTTCTTAATTCTATCTGATTACTTAAAAACTCTATCATACACACATTCTATTGTCATCAGTCATCAATTTTACATTGTCATCAACGGTTACTGGTTCAATTTTAACTGGAAAAGGAGCCAGTTGAATCAAAAGACAATTTCTATGACTTCACCCGAAAATCGAAATCTTTACAACACAAGATTACAAGAAAGACTTCATTCAAATTCAAACTCCACTATGAATCCAAATCAAATCACTTCCAACACTTGGATGAGCGTTACCCCATTCAATGCCAGAGAAAGCTTCCAAACGTGGTTCTCCACCTTCGATTTGCACGTCCAGTTCGACGGGCTGGATGAACAAAGAAAGTTAATAGCCCTTCAACTGAAAGGTGGAGAACCCGTTAGAAGACACATAGAGGAGATGCCAGAGGGGAGGCGAACTTACTCCCTCATCATTACCTCACTCATAAAAACGTTTACCGGAGCTATCTCAGTAGAGGCTGCTTCTTCTCAATTAGTTTCGTATAGATTCAACTACAGTGACTTCAGAAATTCTCTTAACAATTACGTTGCCTTAATTGATCAAGCCAATCCATCAACTCGCCGCGAAAACTTCAGATCTCTTGTAGAAGAAAGACTTATTAATAATCTTCGGGAAGGACTTGCCAGATATTTAAGAAATCAAAGAAGACATTATGGTACTCTTGAGGAAATGATTGAAGACTTAATTTTGGAAAATGATCTACAACAAAATCATCATAAGAAAAAGAAAGGAAGATTTACATATCATTCAGACAATGTCATCAATTATTCACGAAACACTGATAGATGCCGTATTCATCAAAATTCTAATCATACAAATGCAGAATGCAGAAAACAGAAGCCGACAACTGAACCTTTACCAAAGAATGAGACCTCTTATATCAATTCAAACTTAATCCAAATGCCAGCTACCATCAACAATAGAAAGTGTCAAGTTTTAATAGATTCAGGAGCTACATGTACTCTTGTGTCTCCATCATTTGCCAAATCACTTAAAGTCGACTTCAATACTTCACCATCATATCTTACTACAGCTGGATCACCATCTTTTGCCAAACAAATCCATGCTCCATTAAACCTTAGAATCTCTGATTGTTCATATCAAACAAACATGGATAATTATATTGCGCCGCATGATTTTAATGGTTATCATGTTATTCTTGGAATGAATTATCTTGTACCATTAAGATGTTCAATTTCAACTCACGACAAGAAAGCATATTTCTGTCAGCCACCAACTTCAAATTTTCTTCTTTCTCCACAGGAAGAATCACTTAAAGAAGAAGAAGACAAATTCAGACAATTAATACAAGAAAACTATGGTTCTGTAGATCCGCAAGGAGATTATGATGTTGGACCAGGTTTGTTTACAACGCCACCACAAGAATTCTTTACAATACCACCAATTGGAATTAAACATTATTCTTCACCACCTTCTGAAGATGATGATCATATAATTCAACAAATGCTCAACCATGGTATTATTGAAGAAAGTACTTCACTCATGACCCTTCCTTATTATCTCCTTATCAAACGGGATGAGAAAGGTAAACCCCAGAAACAAAATGGGAAAATAAGGAAAAGATTCATATTAGATTGTAGAGAAATAAACCACAAAACCCGAGTTGTCCCATTCCATTGTTTATCTCTCCAAATATTGCTTCAACAGTTAAAAGAATTTGATTTCGGTTCCACTATTGATCTTCACCAAGGATATTTTCAGATGTTATTAAATGAAGCTGATCGCCCATTATTTTCATTCAAGTACAGATATCAAGTATATCAATTTAAAAGAGCACCAATGGGAGCTAAAAATTCACCTTCTTTCTTTCAGAATAACATGGAAATTCTTTTAGCAAATATTAGAAAACAATATCAATCTCATACCAACATCTTCATCTATATGGATGATATCTTAATTCTTACAAAAGGGACTGCAGCTTTACATTTACAAGTTGTAGAAACCATTATTAAAGAAATTCATAGTAAACAAGGAAAAATATCACTTACCAAATGTTGCTTCTTGCGCACATCTTTAAGTTTCCTTTCATGGACATTTTCTAAAAATACAATCACTCCCACCATCAGTCAATTAATTCAAAACTCCACATTGCCACAAATAAAGAAAGAATTGTATTCAAAGCTTCAATGTTTCAATTATTTTCGTTTATCAATTCCAAATTTTCATGAACGTACTCGTAATTTGTATCAATTAACAAAAGGACCAAAGAATGAGAAAATCAAGTGGACAAAAGAATTATCAGATAAATATTATAGTTTCTGCAAATATATCTTCAATAAACCAATGATTTACATGTATGATGAAAATCAACCCCTAATTCTTAAGGTAGATGGATCAAATTCAGGAATTGGAGGATTCTTATGCCAAAGAGATGTTGAGGGAATTATCAGACCATTAGGATTCTTTTCATATCCCTTACAAGAAACGAAAAATCCAAGATCACCCACTTATATTGAACTTTTAGCTATAGCAAGAGGAATATCTACTTTCAGATATTTAATCCAAGGTAAGGAATTAATAGTTGAAAGCGATCATCGCCCTCTTTCTGGATTAATTAAACAATCTACAACCCCAAAATTTGCCGAGTTAATTTCATCAATTGCACAATATACAACAAATATCAAGTACATTAATGGCAGTAATAACCAACTAGCGGATTTACTGTCTAGAATCTTCAATAACATAAAATCTGAAATGAATCAAGTTGAACAACCAAAGAAGAGAGGAAGACCAAAGAAACTTCTCAACCCTATGTGCCAAGATGATAAATATTATATCAATTATGAATTATTGCCTATTGATTTAGCTTCACTTCAAAAAATGGATGAAGAACTCACAAGTTCACTTCAAGACGGGAAATATAACAATCTACAGATTGAAAAAGTCAATGATATTATTGTTACAAAAGATACAAAAGTACCAATCATTACAGACGAGGAAACAATACAAACAATCTTCAAAATTTGTCATGATCAATCAGGACACTGGAATGCAATTGCAACAAAAGAAATAATTCAGAAATATGTATATATTCCAAATTTAGAAATGAAAATCAAGGATTATATTTCAAAGTGTGATACATGCAACAGATTTAATTCAAAGAACTACGAAAAAGCCAAGTCTGTAGAACAAATTTATAATACTTTTGAATGTCTTGCAGCAGATGCTATGGGTCCATTAGAAATTACAAAGAATAAGTCAATGCATATTTTACTTTATGTCTGTCCAGCTTCAAAATTTTTCATAGCACATGCTATGCCAGATTTAACTTCAAAGTCCATTATTAATTCGTTACAGCAAATAAAAGCATCTTATACTCTACCAAGAATCCTGAGAACTGATTCAGCAAGGTACTGGACTGCAAAAGAAGTAGAAAATTACCTCCAAGCAAATCAGGTATTTCATTCTTTAAGTACACCCACAAATTCAACGGGAAACGCGTTTGCAGAAAGATTTATCAGAACTTTACAAACTATTTTAGGAAAATTGTTACTGGACTATCCATCAACGCAATGGGACCAAATATTACCAGAAGCGATTTATTCAATGAACCATTTTCCGCGAAATGGATCAACTCCGTTTCAACAAGTTCTCAAGTTTGCACCGTCTACAGTTTTGCAGCTAGCAATGCAAAAGTCCTTGACACAAAAGGAACTTCAAAATATTAAACAAAAAATAAAAGCTACTGAGTCGGCGGCGTATGCAAAAGTAAGAAGAAGAACAAAGCTACAACCACGTTATGAGGAAAAGGCAGTTGTAGATGGAGTATCTAGGGATGGAAAAACCCTACACCTACTACGTGAAGGACGAAATTATCTACGACCAAAGAGGAATACAAAAATAATTAGTCAATAATTTTAAGAAGGGAGGAGTTGAAATAGCTTATTTCAAGCATTAAGCGTCATTTTTTTTATAAAAAAAAAAAAAAAGATATATATATAGTAATGTCAAGAGGGGGAGACCACTTTTTAATTTTAATAAATTTTAACTTTAATCAGCATTAAAAATGCATAATTAGCTATAACAAAAAAAAATTACTTGATAAATAAATGATTATTTATTTTTTTAAAAAATGTAATTTAATTATCAAATTACAATTAAAATTTTTAAAAAAAAAATTATGATTTTCGTTCTAAAACATTTTTTTGATATTCATTGTTATAGTTTCCAGGTGGAGTGTATTTACAAACAACATAAACAACACCATTTCTTTCAACAACACCAAATCCAGCATTTGTTGAACTTTTCCAAACTAATTGTGTAAAATGTCCTGTTTTCATATTAAATCCTGGTCTATTAAAATCATAGTCTTTAATTTCATCATACCACCATTTTACTCCTAAATGACCTATACGTGATGATCCAAGAGCAAGATTTTCACCCATTTTTTCAACTCTATTTTTTGGATCATGAACTAATTGTCCATATGAAGCAATTACATTAGCATAATTTTGAGCTTTTCGTTCAAGAATTGGATCATTTTTAAGTGGAGAAGCTCCATGAGCTTTTCTATATTCATTTTGTTCTTGCATAAACTAAAAATATAAATTAAAAATAATTTATAACTTACTCTTTTTTTCATATCTCTAAAGCCATTGTTTTTATCGTTATCATAATTATATCCTTTCCATATTCTATCAAAGATTGCATTACTAAATTGATTTGTTCCTTTCCATTTAGAAATATCATATCCTGAATTATTATCATTATTTCCAGTTGGTCGTTTACCATTTCCAGTTGGTTTTCTACCATTTCCAGTTGGTTTTCTACCATTTCCAGTTGGTTTTCTACCATTTCCACCTGGTTTAAGAGGAGTAAATGATACATTAGGATAATCTTTTTTTATTTGAGCCATTACTTCTTCCATTGAATTAAATGTTTTACCATTATAAAAATAAACAGTTTTCCCATTAGTAGTTTGAGATGTTATAGTTATTTGTTGAGTATAAGAACTATATACAGACAATAGTAAAATTAAGAATAAAAAGAAAATTGATGAATAATGCATTTTTTTTAATAATAATTAGTTTTCAATTTTGATTTCTTTTATATTACTCATTATTTCTATTTTTTCCTATATTATAAAATCTGTTCAAACAAAAAAACACTAAATAAATAAATAATATATGTATTATTATGTTCATTTAACAAATAATAGTTAAAAAATATTTGTTTTACATATTTTTATTTTACAATTTAGTTTTTCTAATAATTTAACTTTACGTTTATTTTAATAAAATCATATTTAGTACATTTATGAATTTGTTATGACTTTTTTTTATTTAACAACGTCATAAAATATTCTATACAGTAAATATATTTTTTATGCTTTTTATTAAAAAAACAATAATTTTATTTACTTTGAATAAAGTAATTTATTAAATATTAAGTTATTTTTAATAAAATGTAACTTTTTGTTTTTATAAAATTAGAATATATTTTATTTTTCTAGCTTAAATTTTAGACATCTTTAAAGTGAAAAATTTATTTAATTAAGAACATATATATTACAAAAATCTTTAAATTTTTACGAAAAAACATGGCAAGTATTTTGTTTTCTTTAATTCTTTTAAGAATATAAATCTCAGACTAGTTACAATAGTAAAATATTTTTTACAAACAAAAAAAGAAAAAATAACGTTATTGAAAAACGTAATTAAATAAGTTATTTTTTTTTCTTCAGTTTTTTACATAAAATTTTTTTTATTTTTTGTTATTTTTTTTTTCTTCTAGTCTAATCTTTTAATAAGCCTTAATCTATCTGACAAAATTTTATTAAAATGTCTGTATCGCGCATTTACCTTTAGAAGTTGAAACATATTAAGCTACAATTGTAAATTCAAAATATGACTATTGTTATTGCCGACTTTTAAAAATAAATATTTTTAAATTAAAAAATTTCTTAGTTGTTTTAAAATTAAAAAATTTTTTTCTAATTAATAATATATATTAGGTTGTCCCAAATGAAATGTTGTTTTTTTAATGCACGACGTTTGCAGCTAGTTTTTATTAATAACTAGCTATGCTTAAAAAATTCTAAAACATTTTACTAGATTCCTATGAATCTCCTTTACATAATGACATAAAAATTATGCCTAAATAGAAAGGTTAATTATTTTTTTATTTTTATTTTTTGCAATGTCTTCAAACTGTCGATTTTCCAACATTTTCTTTTTTGAAGTAAAAAAAAAGACAAATGAAGCAAAAATAGAATAATTTTTGATAATATTTTTGAGGTGAATCTTGTCAATGCTACTACTGAAAAAAAATTTTTTAAAAGATTCAGGGTGGAAAATAAGAAGTTTGAGAATGCGCAGCGTAAAGAAAAATTTCATTCTTTTATACAAGCGTCTTGAAACATGATTTTGAAGCCTTTTTTTTGTAAATGGTCAGAAAGACATCTGAAGTTTTAGGAGTTTTAAAATCTAAAGTTTCTAACCATTTGTAGCTAAATAGATACTCAAAAAAAAAAGATCAAAGGTTATCGCTAAGGTTGAACATAAATCAAACAATTCATCGTATTGATGTCTGTTTTTTTTTCAACTTTTGAGGGTAAAAATGACTCATTTTTTGAATGAAACATAACCTATGATAAGAATTGGATTCTAAGCAGCAATAGTATCCACTTTTCATTTAGGTTCACAAAAATTATGCTTTAAAAACTACAATAAATCCCAAAACAAGAATATGGTAGTATTTTGAAAAAATTGTGCACTAAAGAACAATGAAACCTAGAAAAACCTGTTAAAACTATGAATACTGAATCCAATTGTGCATAATTAAAAAAATTTTTAAAAAAAATAGCTCTAGGAAAAATCATTTTTCAAAAATAAACAGCTAATTGATTTTTATTCAAAGATTTCGGAAACCATGCTCTAAAAACTAAAGGATGCAAATTATGAATTCTTCTTTTATCCAAAATATACCTCTAACCTTCCCCTCACATATCCTTATTTTCCTAAAAATTTGAATTATTCTTGAAGAAGATAGTATTCAAAAACTTATATAGGTAGTATTTCATTTGTTTTTTTTAAAGTTATTAATTTAAATTTAATTCAAAAAATTAATTTTTTTGATAATGTTTTATTTATAGATTCAGAAAATGGTAAATATGAAATTGGGATTATTTCCAAGATGGTTTAAACAATAAAATATTATTAGAATTATTTTCATTATTTTCGCTTGTATTAATTTAGTTTTTTTTAATTTGGAAAAAACTTTAATAAGTTTCTTTATTGTTCTCCGAAATAAAATTTTAGTACTTTTTTTATTATTTTATTCAGTCAATGGTCTAAATAAATTTTTTTTACCATGTCACATCTTTTTGCATTGCAATTGTATAAATTTCTAAAACTTCTACTAATTTTTTTGCTATAATTATGTGCCTATTTTCTTTTTATATTATTATCTTATTGAATTAAATATAATTTATAAATACGTATTAATCTTTAATTAAAAAAAATTTTATTTTTTACAATAAAAAAAAATATTAGTTGAATAAAAAATTTTTATTTATACTTTTTTTAAAAAAAATTATTACATTTTGTTTTAATTATTTTATACCAAATATAAGTTTTTTAAAAAAAGTTGCGGCCTTATTTTGAATATATATTATTATATTTTAATTCATTTCTCTGCCTTATATTTTTAATAGCACTTCTTCTCGATATTTTTAAATTGATAGAGGACCTATTATATCAGTATAACGTTTTCCTATCTAATTTTTTATTTAATTTGAGCTAAGAAAATTATTTTATCAAAAAATGATATTATGTTATTTTTTTATTGAGTATATATATATATATATATATAGCGAAACAAAACAAAATATTTTTATTTTATTATTTCTATAATTTTTTATTTATCAAAATTTAAATCAATATTCAACGTGACTTTCAAAAATACTCTCGTCGTTTTTATTATAAAATATAACATTGTTTTATATGTTACAAATAAAATAAAAAAAATAGTTTGTCAAAAATAAATTTTTTTATTCTTTTTAGTGGCTTTTATTATTAGACATCTCTTATAACAATTAACTAATTATTATTGTTTAATAGTTATTGCCACTTTTTCAAAACATTTATTTAAATATTATATAAAATAAATAAAAATTATTATAAATTATTTTATCAATAAAAAAAATAGTTATTATTATTGCAATAAAAAATGACTGTTACTTCTGATACAAAATCGTTATTTTACAATGATGGTAAGAAATAATATAAAAAAATAATAATGTTTTAAAAAAAAATGCTTTATTTTAAGATAGTAATATTCGTGGAGGACAGACAGTAGAAGAATTCAAGGCCATGATGTATGATGTTCAATGTCATAGAAGAAAAATAGTTCAAGATTTAATTGCAGGAATAATTCTTGATAACGATAGTTTTTTAAACATTAAACAATCTCTTGATTTTTTAAATAGTAATATGAAAAATAAAAATGAAGGATTTATGGCTGAAATGATTATAAGTAGGGGGAGTTCCAATGAAAAAACATTTCTTATTAATTTAAAAGATGAAATTAATGGTTTACAAAAAGATGTTAAATTTTTAAATGAATGTATGAAATATATGAATGATGGTAAAAATTATCAAGATATTAATTTGTCAGAACTTCTTTCATCATGTCATCCAATTTCAAAAGAAAAATTTTATGAAGAACTTAAAGAATGTTTAAAGATATTAGAAAATTTTGTTAAAGAATCTTCTGATGGTAAAAAACCTATTTTTGTTACAGATTGGGATGGTACTATGAAAGATTATTGTTCACAGTATGCAACAAATTTACAACCAATTTATTCAGCTATTTGTATGACACAATTTGCAAAATTATTCACTAGAATCACTGCTGTTTTAACGGCTGGACCATTAAGAGGACCAGGAATATTAGATTTAACAGCAATTCCATTAAATGAACATATTTTATTTTCTGGATCATGGGGTAGAGAATGGTGGATTAATGGAAATAAAGTTGTTCATGATGATGGAATAAGTATAGAAGGTTTTAATGCTTTAGAACAATTAAATAACAAGATGCAAAGTTTAATAAATGAAAATGCTGATTTTTCACAATTTGCTTTAGTAGGGTCTGGTATACAACGTAAAGTTGATAGATTAACATTAGGTATACAAACTGTATGTAATCATGTACCTGAAGAATTATCTATTAGATATCAAGAAGCAGTTAAAGAAAAAATGAATGAAATTGATCCTGATCAAAAAGTATTAATATTTGATCCGTCAACTGAATTAGAAGTTGAAGTGGTTGTTGGAAATGAAGGCGTTGTATGGAATAAGGGTAATGGAGTAGCTAAAATTGTTGAAATATTGCATGACACTCTTGAGGGTCCTGGAAATGTTTTAATCTGTGGTGATACATTCAGTGATTTACCAATGGTTCAAAAAGTTGCAGTGGAAAATAATCAGGTATGTTTTTTTTATTTAGAATAAATTTATTATAATTTTAAAATTATAAAAAATAATAACTTTTTATTTATGGAAATTATTTTATAAATGAATAACACAATTAAATGCATGTAAATAAAAAAGTATTAATAATTATTGTTATACTACATTAATTTATTTTTAAACTGTAATATCATTTTATTTTTTTTATAATTTATAATGAAGCGAGAATATTGTAGAAATCGAAAAGTAGTGCTTTTTACTATTGATGATATCAATTCTAGTAATAAATATCAGTGACATTATTTTTTTCATCCATATTTGTATAAAAAAATAAAAGAAACGTTTAAACGTGTAAGTAATGCACATTAAGCTTTTATTTGAACTTTATTACTATTAATATTTCAAGTATTTAAATAATTTTTTGATAATGTATTACCCGAAATAAATTATAAAAATGTTTTTTTAATTAAAAAATTTAAATATTAATAGGAAATTTTATATATACATAAAAAAATTTTTTTTAACTATTAAAAACTTTTACAAAATTTTTTCAACATTATTTTAGGGGATAATGTCAATATTTGTTGGAACAAATGAAAAATTACAAAGTAAAGTACGTGAACTGATTAATGATGAAAGTAGATTGGCTTTTGTATCATGTCCAGATGTGGTACATGCGGCTATGTGGAAATTAATACAACAATATCAAAAATAAGATTAAAAAAAAGAAATATATGTATATCAAATATTGTAAGTTATATATATTAATAACATCTATTTTATAAAATATTGATTTAATAATTATTTTTAATATTTATTTTACAAATAATGTTTTAAATTTGAAAAATGTAATTAATGTGCTAATAATAAAAAAAATTATTAATTATTGTATTTTTTTATTACATCTATTATATTCACAAAAAAACCTTAACATTATAACAATAAAGGTTTAAAGCACAATTAATTTTTTTTAACAATTAAGAAGTAATAATAATTAAAAAAAAACTGTGTTTTTACTGTTTGACGACATTAAACATTTTTTTTATGTACATATTAATATTATAAAATATATATAATTATTTGAATTAATAAAACAACAAAACAAACACAATAAATTAACATTATATTTAATATAAATTTTATAATTTTAAGGGTAATTTTTATTAAATTAGTAAAAATAAATTTAAAAATTTATTTTACAATGACTGTAAATAATGTTTAGAAATAAAAGTAATAAAAATGTTAAATAATATCATTTCTCTTTCAATATTTATAATGACACCAATTATATCAAAATTCTTTTATTTAAAAATCAAAAATTTATGCAGCAAAATATTATTTTTATAATTTAAAAAAAAATAATTTTTTTGTATTAATATATGCAACTTATTATTATTATTTTTAGAAAATATATCATAATTAAAAAAAACTTTTATTATAAGAAAATAAAAAACAATTATAATAAAATAAAAAAAACAAATAATTAAATAAATTCGTGAAATTGTGTCATTTCATCTCCAAAAATGTTATTTTGATCAGATGTTTTCTTATTAGTTGAATTATTTGGAACTGCTTTATAATGTTTTCTAATGTCTTTTCCTGCATTAAAAAGCACATTTCCACTTTTTTAAAAATGACTGAAATAATTAAAAAAAAAAAAAATATTTTTTGTCCAAGTAAAAATAAAAAGTAAAGAATTTCTATTAAAATAGAAATTAATAAAATTATTAAGAAACCAACTATAAAATTTTCAATGCTGTGAAAATTTAATGTCCACCAACCAAGTTTCATTTTTTTGTCAAATAAATGAAGTTTATGAAGAATCCAGTTTATAATTAATTCGTACAATTGTCTATTATTGTTCTTCTCATTAGTACTATAAACCAACAAATTTTCATTTATCATATTATTACATTTTCTTGATTCTGAGTAATGATGCAAATAGTCATCATTGGCTGCAAACATTAAGTCTCCTTGTTTTGTAAGTATGGGCATAAAATTATAGCATATGTCTTTAATGAAATAACTGCTATAAATTTTTTCTGCTTCTACTGTTTTACATACTTCAACTTCAAATGCTCCAAATTTATCTTTGCTTTTGCATGTAACATCACTTCTTTTAAGATAAGTTCTAACTTTTTCTTCTAATGTATTACCATTTTCAATATTTTTGATTTTTTTATTGTTTTTATAGCATAGATGTTGAAATGTTGAATTAGCAATACCATTTGTTACATTTCCTAAAAATTCATATCCTCTTTTAATTGTAGCTTCATTATTATTCAGTTTAAATCCAGTAATAAAGTAAAAACTTTTGTATAATTCATCGCTGTTAATATTTTGATTTAATTTATAATTGAAAGGATTCAATGTTAGTTGAGATTGTATTCCTAACAAAAAAGCTTTTTTTGTAAGATTGGTGGTTGTATATGATCTTAAAAGAAGTGGATCATAAATTTCGTCGTCAAGTTGTTCAATTGACCAATAATTCTTCTTGCGAACATCAATAAAATATCCATTATTAAACTTGAAATAAAGTTTTTTTGTTGGTAAACATATTGGATGATCAAAAAATTTGTTTTTTGAATGTATTAATAAAACATGTTTATTAATAATACTACTTTTATCCATAATAATAACATATTTTCTTGAAACATACAAAAATTTCATTACAGGTAAACATTCCTTAGTTGTAGCATTTAATTGTATAACTTGTTTCATTTCTTGATGCCAAAATAATTTTTCATCACAATTTATTTCATTTGGTATTTCTAAAGTAAATTTTTCCAAATCATTGTCATTGCAATTTAAAAAACTTGTACTTATTGAAATTTGTATTTTGACTGTTGTTATAAAAACAATATAAATACAGTAAATGTTTAAAAACATAATTACTATTAGTCATAAAATAAAAAATAGGTAATTTTTGTAGTTTATTAATTTATTTATTAAATAATAAAATTTAAATAATAAAAACGAAAAAATATTGAATCAAAATAACTGTAAATTGTTTATTTTTTTTACTCAAAAGTTAAATTAATTTGTATATATATGTATAATATATTTAAATACAATTAATTTAAATTAAGTGAAATAAACTTAATTTAAATTTATAAAAATATAATTTAATATCAAACAGTCTACTACAAATTTTATAAAAATTATTATAATTGTTGCTTTAAAAATTTATTTTTTTAAATTTAAATTTGATTGTTTATATTTAAAAAAATTTACTTTGTGCTAGCAATTTAATTATTTTATGTATAAAATTTTAATATTTAGCTTTCTTTAAGTGAAATCTTACAAACAAATAAAAACATTTCATTTTATATTTACTTATATAATATATTTTAATCATAAAAAAGTTTGCTTTTTTTAATTTTTATTTTAAAATATTGTTTTTTATAGATTAACAACTAACGGCAAAAAAACATGTCGGCAATATAAGATATCAATAAGACAAAAAAGATTAAATAAAATAAGTAAAATGTTTGATGCCTTAAAATTTTTAAAATTAGATTAAATGTCAATTTTCTATAATTTGAGATAAGAAAGGTTATACTATCAACTTGTATTATTAACATAATATAATATAAAAGAAACTTTAAAATATTATTATTAAACTGTTATTATAATAATGGACGAATATAATGCAACTACTTCAAATTATTATTATTTGCTTTCTATATTTTCAAATGATTAAATAAGTATGTTTTTTTTAAAATCATAGTGTTTTAATAACTAAACTAAATAATAATTTTTTACATTTTAAGACTTCAATCAAAAACAATTTAATAATTACAATAAATTTGAAAAAAATGGAGGAATATCTAACAAATTTGCAACAATGAATAATATAATTATTATAACTTTGTTTATTTTTATTACATTTATTGTAATTTGTAAATTAAAAATATAGTAATTATAAATTAAGAATTTAAAAAAATTTGTTTGTTAATAATAAAAAAATTGCATTAAAATTAAAAAAATTATTGTGATTTAAATATTTGAAAAAAAATAAATAATTATTCAGGGGTTTCGACTACTGAATCAATTATAATTTGGTAAATAACGTTTTTATATTTACCTTTTATTGAAAGCACTTGTTTATATGTACATTTTATTTTTACATCTTTTGAAGATTTAACATGACTTAAAGCAACATATAATTGACCATGAAAAAAAATTTCAGCCTTATCTATATAAAGATCAACTTTATTAAACATTTGTCATTGTGATTTGTTGATTGTGATACAATATCTAAGTTTTACAGGATATTGATATCTTGTAAAAAGTATTGGTACTTTAATATCAATAAGTGAAAATATTATTTGTGGTATCAAAAAAACTTTTTTACCATCTAGTGATTTGTATCTTAAAAGTTTTTGTAAACCAATTAATGTTTTGACAATTTCTTTAAAAATTATTCTTGTATCATTACATAATCCTTCTTTTATATTTAAATTTCTTAAACATATAAGTATACATCTTTTAGCTATTTTTAAACAATGTAATGGATACCCTATTGAATTAAAAATTTTTAATGAATCTTTATTAATGTCAATATTAACATTTTCTTTTTGCTGGACATTTTCAAAATACAATTTGTCATTAGAAAGTAGTGTAGATTGTTGATTAAAATATTTATTTGATATTTTTTTATTAATATCATTAACCATAGAATTTCAAGTAGCAAGTATTACTGAGTTGCAATTTTTTGATATATCTATATGATTGCTATGAGAAATTGTTTCAAAAAATTCTATATCATTTCCTTTAAAAATCTTAGATTGAGGAATATTTGAACATTTATTTTTGCTCAATCTCCAACATACAAATTTTTCATTCATTTCCATACAATTTTGATGTAACATATGTCTTACTACGTAGTCAAATAAATGTGGATCTTTTTTTTGATCAGGTAATTCTGCACATACAATTTTATCTATATTTGAAGATGATTTTTGAAAATTTTTAATTTTTAAAAGTATATGAGCATGAGGTAATCTTTTTTTTTGAACTTCAACTGAATAAAAAAGATGTTGTTCTTTACCAAAAAAACCTTTTTTTAACATTGTTATTAGCTCATAAAATTTCATTGAAAATACTCTTACTACAATATCAGGCTTATCAGTTGTTTTGAAACCTGGTAATAAAGAGTTTTCAATTTCAAAGCCATTTGAGATTACATTTAAATGTAATAAATAAATCTGGCTTTCTATACATTTTTTGAACTGTTAAAGCATTTTCTTCTTTTAATTTATACCATTTAGAACAGCTTGTTTATGATTTCAATATTCTACTACAGGTTTCTTCCTCATCGTCAGAATTAAAAATTTCTTTATATCACTATTTTCATCAATTAAATATTTACAACATTATCTCTAATATTACTATACTTTTTTCGTAAATTAATTCTTTCTTTACTTAATTTATAAAAATAATAAGTTATGTCATTTTCAATTCTGACATAATAATCAATGATGAATTGTTGAAATAATCTGGATGATTTAAATAATATTAGGTTGTCCCATGTAAAATGCAGTATTTTAAATGCCTGATGCTTGCAGAAAGTTTTAATTAATAACTAGCTATGTTTAAAAAATTCTAAATTATTTGCTAGATTCCTATGAATCTCCTCTACATAATGGTATAAAAATTATGCCAAAATACAAAGTTTAATTATTTTTTATCATAATTTTTTGTAATGTCTTTTAAACGTCGATTTTCCAACATTTTTTATTTTAAAGTAAAAAAAAAGACAAATGAAGCAAAAATAGAAAAAATTTTTGATAATATTTTTAAGGAGAATCTTGTCAATGCTTTTACCAAAAAAAAATTTTTTTAAAGATTCAGGGTGGGAAAAGAGAAGCTTGAGAATGCGCAACATGGAGAAAAATTTCATTCTTCGATAAAAGCGTCTTGAAGAACAATTTTAAAGCATATTTTTTTACAATTTGTCAAAAAGACGTCTGAAGCTTCAGATGTTTTAAAATCTAAGGTTTCTAACCATTTGTAGCTAAATAGATATTCAAAAAAGAAAGATCAAAGGTTATCGCCAAGGTTGAATATAGAGCAAACAATTCATCGTATTGATGTCTGTTTTTTTCCAATTTTTGAGGATAAAAATGACTCATTTTTTAAATGAAACATAATCTATGATAAGAATTGAATTCTAAGCAGCAATAGTATCCACTTTTCATAATAGTTTCATAAAAGTTATGCTTTAAAAACTGCAATAAATCCCAAAGAAATAATAAAGTAGTATTTTTGTAGCTTTTTAAAAACATTGTGCACTGGAGATCGATAAAACCTAGTAAAACCTGTTGAAACTATAGACACTGAATCCAATTGTGCACAATTAAAAAAAATTTTAATAAAAATAGCCTTAGGAAAAATCTTTTTTGCAAAAATAAACAGCTAATTGATTTTTATAAAAAATTCTCCCTCATAGATTTTGGAAACCATGCTCCAAAAATTGAAAGATTCAAAATAAAAAATTCCTTGTTTGTCCAAAATATACTCCTAACCTTTCCCTCACTTACCCTCATTTTTTTAAAAATTTTTAATCATTCTTAAAGAAGAAATTCTTCAAAAACGATAAACCCTTAAAATCTGCCCTTGAAGCTTTATCGCTTCTAGTTTTTTAAGTTTTTATTCTAAACGCTTGAAAAGCTAGTTATCTATTAGAAAACAATGTGGTGAATCTAATGACTGTTATTAAAAGAAAAAATATTCATTTTCCACTAAGCTAGGTGCATTTAAAAATTTAATAAAAAAAATATTTCATGTGGGACAACCTAATATTAAAATTATACAATTGTTTTTTACTTCTTTTCTTATCATATTATCACTAAAAATGAGAATTAGTTCTAAAAAAATTAAAAAAATTAATAATGTATTGTGATTATGATGTTTTAGTTCCATTATCATTTCTTTTTATAATTATCAAATAAATAAAAAGGTTAATTAATTAATATTTGTTTTATCTAAATTAACATTTGTACTACATTAGCAAGTTAATGGTATTTATTCAAAAGAACTATAATTTTTTAAATTATAAAAAAGTGCACTATATTATTTTTGTGGTAGTAATAAAAATTCTTTTGTAACAAATCTATAAAAAAAAAGTTTAATTAAATCACAAAAAAAAATAAAGTCAAAAAAATTTTAACAAGTCGGTAATTATTTCTTATTTGTCAAAGTAAAAAAAAACCTTTAAAAAAATTGAATATTTTTTTTTAAAAAAGTTAATTTTTATAAAAATTTAAAAAGTTACAAATAATATATTTTGTAGTACAAAGTGTGTTATGCAAAATAATGTTAAAATAATATTTGAATCTAGACAAAATTGTTAGAAATTTTTTGTAAAATATTTTAATTTGGTTTTGTCTTAATTCAAGTATTTTATATCTTAACAGTATTTACGAAAAACACTTTTTACTTAAAAAGTGATTGTATATAGATATAAATAAAAAAAAAAGTTAACAAAGTATAAATTAAAACAACAATAATATTTATCAATTAAATAAACTGTAACTTTGTGTTGGAGTTGTTCCAATAGTGAATACTCTAAAACCAAGCAATTTTAACTTTGATGAGTCTAAAATTCTTCTTCCATCAAAGATAGTTGCAGGATTAACCATAGAATTTAATATTTTTTCATAATCATACGTTTTAAATTCATCCCATTCAGTTAAAATGACAATAGCATGAGAGTCTTTTACAGCTTCATATGGATCACTATGAACTGTTACGTTCTTTTCAATAATACTTTTATTGGAAATTACATTTAACAAGTCAAATCTTATTGTGGATTCAAGAACTTTTGGATCATATATATGTATATCAGCACACTCATCAAGAAGATGTTTGGAAACAGCAATTGCAGATGAATCACGTGTATCACCGGTATCTTTTTTAAATGCAAATCCAAATATAGTAATTTTTTTTCCAGCTACTGTATTAAACAATTCAGTAATAATCTTATGACTAAAACGTCTTCGTTGCCAATTATTCATCTCTACAACACTAGCCCAATATGCAGCTGGTTCTTTTAAATTCAATGATTCACATAAATAAACAAGTGATAAAACATCTTTTTGAAAACAGCTTCCTCCAAATCCAACAGAAGCATTTAGAAATTTGGATCCAATTCTACTGTCTTTTCCAATAGCTAAGGCAACCTGTCCAACATCAGCACCTGTTGCTTCACAAATTGCTGAAATTGAATTAATTGAAGATATTCGTTGAGCCAAAAAAGCATTAGCAGCCAATTTAGATAACTCAGAAGACCATGTATTTGTTGTAATACACTTGTCTGTTGGAACCCAATTTTCATAAATTTCAACTAATCTTTTTACAGCTTCCTCTCCTTCTGCAGATTCTTCTCCACCTATTAAAACTCTATCTGGGTTAGCCAAATCATTTATTGCTGTACCTTCAGCAAGAAATTCAGGATTTGAAAGAACTTGGAAACATAAATTTGTATTTCTTTTTTGAGCTTCTGATAATATAATGCTAATTGATTGAGCAGCCCTAACTGGAACAGTACTTTTTTCAACAACAATAGTAGAATTTTTTGCATATTTTGCAATCATCCTAGCAACAGACTCAACATATTTTAAATCAGGTGCCATTCCTTTCCCTCTTCCATAATGTTTTGTTGGTGTGTTGACTGAGATAAAAATTAAATCAGCATTTCCAATTACATTTTTAACATCAGTTGAAAAAAATAAATTTTTTCCTCTTCTTTCTTTAACAATTTCTTCAAGACCTGGTTCATAAATTGGAAGAATATCTGAATTCCATTGTTTAATTTTTTCTTCATTGATATCTAATACTGTTACTTTTATATGGTGGCATTTCCATGCTATCATGGCACAAGTTGGACCTCCAACATATCCAGCTCCAACACATGCGACATTTTCAACCTAGAATTAAATTTTAAATTTATTTGTTAAAAAAAATTTTACCTTTTTAAATGTCATTCTTATTTGAATAAAAATTATTAATAAATAAAAAAATTCAAGCTAAATAAACAAAAATGATCATATTTTTAATATTGAACAATACAATTAAATATAAATAAGCAAAAAAAACGTTGAAAATAAAATAAAATAATAACAATATTTAACTACTCAAGATAAAAAAATTTTTTTTTTTTTGTAAACAATTATTACTTACATACTAAAGTACAGAAACTACAGATAATACAAAGAACATAAAAATTTTAAAAAACTAATTTTTCTTTTTTTCTGCTCAAGAGTAATATTGTGGTAAAGTCTTTCTTTAAATAATTTTTCAAAATACTCGGTTGAATGCTGTATATTATATACAAAATATGTACGGGTATTATACAAAATAAATACTAATTGTATTTGTATGGTTTACAAAAAAAAGTTATAAATCTTATATAAACTATATGTATCTGTATACAAATTTGCGTATAATGTAAACAGTTAAAATATTTTTTTTAGCCTACAATTTTATACAAAGTGAAAAATAATTATATAATATTTAATTTTTATCTTATAAAATAATATATATAATTTTTTTTGTTATTTATTAAAAATTTAATATTATTAAAACAGTAAAACATAACTTTTATTATTTTTTAAACATTCTCTTTTATGCAACTTTAATTATATTTTTTATTTATGTATACAACTTTTGTTATAATTTTTAAAATATATCATTATGAACAAAAAAAAGTTTTTTAAATTAAATATTAAAAAAAGAGCAAAAATGTAAAAAAAAAAATTGTTAACCTATTTTTTCACTTTTAATTACTGTTATAATTTAATTGTTTTTTTTATTTAAAAAATTAAGATTTTTATCTTTTAAATCTATATATCTGTTGTATTTTTTTTTCAGTATTCATTAAAGTTTAAGTTTTATTAATATTTATACTTTTAAGTTTTTTCTCACAAAAGCATATGATTATTTGATGTATTTAATATCATTTAACTATATTTTTCTAACAGTAAATCTGATTTTGCATTTAAAGTAGTTTGTCATATTTTTTTATATACATTCATAATATTTATCTTTTTTCTAAGTTAATATCAGTATCTTTTAATTTAGCTTGTTAGAATGATTGACAACGCTTTTTAGATCATTGAAAGGTCAAAAACTTTTAAAAAACTGTTATTAATTATGATATTAGATAATCTTATATTTTTAAAATAGTCAAATATTTTTAATTCTTATGAATGATAAAAAAAAAGTTTATTTCAAAAATATAAAATATTATAAAATAACAATTAAAAGGGAAATTTTATATATAAATAAATACTAAATGAGAATTTTATGTTTTTAAAAAATAAAAAATGTTAACCGTTATTTAGCATTTTCAATTATTGTCCATTAAAAGGTTTTATTAATGTTATTAAAAATTATAAAAAAATATCTTAATTACATTATTTCAATTTACAAATTTTTCAATCATTTAGTAAAAATTATGTATTGGAGTTTCTTTTACAATTAGATTAGTTATTAGATATAAGTGCTGAAATATACAATAAAGAAAAAATTAAATAAAATGATTTCAACATCTAATAACTACTAAAAACTTCTTAACTTAAAATGATTACAAATAAATTTATATAAAAAAGTATCACCATAAAGCAACTATATAAATCTTCTAGCTTTACTATTTGTTACTTTGATTTTGTACAATGAATATATTTTTTATATTTTCTTTTTAATTTAATTAGTCTAAAAAAATTGTTTTACTTTTTTAAATATTATTGTTTTTATTTTGTGCAATTTCATAGTTTTTTTTACTAATTATAATTATTTAAGTTTTAATAACGAATTTAATATACAATTATTATTATTTATTTTATATAAAGATAAAAAAATTTTTTTTTTATAATTACCTTAAAATCATTATACTTTTTTAAAATTAGGTGTTATAGATTTTTGTTTGATACTATATTCTATTAAACATATAACTGTTTTTTTCTTTTAAATTTGTGAAAGTACGTTAGCATTTTATTTTATCTTTTAGTTGAAATTAATAAGAACTAAAATATTTATCATTTTAACTTTTTAATATAAAAAATAAATTTTTTTGGCTAATTTTTATTTGTATACAATATTTTATGTTAAAATCGTTTAAAATAAATAAGTTTTATTTTGTTCTATTGAAACTTATTTATATTGAGATAAAATTATTTTATTTTTGATAAAAAGTGTATTTTATTTTTTAAGAAAAAATTTTTTTTATTGTTTAGCTATATATTTTTAAGGATTAAGTTTAAAAAGATATAAATTATTAAAAAATTAAGTTATTTTAAATATTAATATTTTTCTTATTAAATTTGATTTATTTCATATAATATTTAATCAAATTTGTCTTTATTATCTACTTAATAAAATACTTGGTTACATATTTTTCTTATATTTTTACTTCCTTTAATTATACTTTTTTTAATTATTTTAAATAAAAACGTACCAATTGCATTTTTTACTGTTAGAAATATTAAAAGTAGTTTAAAAAGTAAAATTAATTTTTCAAAACAAATAAGTAATAGACAATAACAAAAATACATTTTGCGACACTGACCCCAAGGAATAATTGGTTAGCTACAAATTATTTAATTAATGATAATTATCTGTGAAATTATTTAAAATTCAGTAAGATCAACATTTGTATTTTTTTTTTTAAATTAAATTTATATTCTTTTTACAATTTATATACATATAAAAAAAAATTAAATTTTATTTATTTATGTTGATATTTGTGTCGAATAAAAGTTTAAAAACTTTGATTGTACCTAAAAGAAAAAAAAATTCTTTCAAAAAAAACAATTTTACATTTAGAAAAAAGACTATTTCTAACTAATTATTATGTTGATTTCTTTTTTTTAAATACTTTTTCTTAAATATCTCCAGAACGAAACGTCCGTTTTTAGTAAATGTTATCTCATTCGAAAGAACATCAAATACTGCATCAATGGTTTCCTTATTGTCATGTTTAAAGAATTACGTTTTAAAAAGTTATGACCAAGTAAAAGAAAAAAAAGACACAAAACTTGTAAAATTGTTATAAAATTTTTTTACACTTTTCCCAAAATATTTCGAGAACGGAAAATGATATGGACAAAGTATAATAGTCAAAATATAGAGAAAAAAAATTGTTTATTAGAAATTTTTGTAATAAATGTTTTTTTTTTGTTTTTATCTCGAGAACAAATAATTTGTCTGAGATAGAACTTATATAATTAAAGGAAATTGAAAATTTTAAATATAAACCAAAATATTTCAAGAACCGAAAATAATATAGATATGGTATATTAGTCAAAATGTAGAGAAAAAATATCTCTAGAGATATTTATTTTGAATAAATATTTTTTTTTAAATTAAAAATTTTTAAAAAGTTATGAAAAATTTTATCTAAATTAATATTAATATTTCTCACTTAAAAAAACATATTTAAAAAAAATAAAGCCGGAAACGTTTTCTCCGACCTATTTTTACCTTTGTGTTAAATTTTGCTAAAAAAAACTTATGAAATTATAATATTGTAGTAAATAAAACATTTGCAGCTTTTGCTACAATATCTTAATGAAGACGCAATTTTTTTTATAGTAATTAAACTTTTCGTAATCAGCACATTTTTTTTACCTTAGAAAGTTATAAAAAATTATTCTTCCTTAATTCTCGTATATATATATATTTAGGTTTAAAGTTTTTTTTGCTTAAAAATACGATGTAAATTTATTTGGTTTTTTAAGTTTACTTTTTTGTTTTAAATGTCTTAAAAAATATATATTATTTATTTTTTAATTATTCTTTTTTTAAAATATGCTTTAAATAAATTTTTTTTTTCTAATTAACATTAAGCTACAGCAATGATATCCAAAATAAATTAAATGCTTGTTATCGTTTTTAAATCTATTAAAAAATAAATTTAAACGTAAAAATATTTTTTTATTCTTATATTTATTCATTTTGAACTCGTTAGTGTTTCTTTTAAATGTAACTTATTATTATTAAAAAGTAAATCTAATTTATCAATAAATTTTTATATATTCTTTTTTTAACGATAAAGTTTAAAAAACTATAAAAATATATTTTTTTAATAAATGGTAAAATTTACATTGTAAAAAAATTAAGAATTTTTAATAAAATAAGGCATATTATATTAAAAGCCAAATAAAGAAATAAAATGATATACCAAACAAAATATTAGAAAACAATTGTAAAATGCATTAGCTTAAGTTTATATAGAATTAAATTGTTGACTTTAAAAAATTTTAACCAAATTTTTAGTTAATTTTTAGACAGTCATTTATTAAGAAAATTTGTTTCGAACCAGATGCCAATTTTTATCTTTTAATGAAATATTTATTTAAAATTATTATTTAAAATATTTTTTAAAAAATATATTTTTTCAAGGAAAATTTTTTAAAATATTTAACCTTTATTAATCTGTATTTTGTAGCAAAAATTATTATAATAAAAGTATTCATTTTATAATAATTTTGTAATATTAAAGTCAATTTTGCTGCTCCCAAGCTTCGTTGGCGCAGTCGGCAGCGCGTCAGTCTCATAATCTGAAGGTCGTGAGTTCGAGCCTCACACGGAGCATTTCTTTTACTTTATTTTTGTTTTAATTTATAAAAAAACAAATTTATTGTTTAAAATAATGTTTTAAGATTATTTTTATGAATAAATAAATTAATTTGTTTATTTATTTTTCTAAAAAATTTTTGTAAACTTTTAAAATGACATTTATCATTAATTTATATAAAACATTTTATGATATTTATCATAAGTCAATGATTTTTTTAAAACATAAATTGTTTCTACATTGTTTCTTTATTTATATTTAATTAAAGGTAATAAAATAGTTAGTTGAACAAAAGCGTATTTATAATAAAAATTGTCATTGAAACATTTTTTTTTAACTTTTAAAATAAATAAACGATTTATTCTTCTTAAATAATGAATCTTTTTATAAAAAATACTTTGATTTTTATTACTTTTTTTAAAAACACTAAATATATTATATTTTTTTTAAGAAAATGTTATAAGTTAGAGGATAAGTATAGCAAAATTTAATACTTTATGTGTTTTAATATTTTTGAATAAATTAGCCTTACTTTTTAAAAATTTAATAATTTTTTAACCGTTTTTATAATACAATTAAAAAAAATTTATCTATAATATTTCTTTGAAAAAAAGAGTTTTAATTAAAATTTTATTGTTGTGTAAACTTAAAATAACCACTCTTATTAATGATATAATATAAATGATATAAAATTAATTTTTTGGTACTATTCCGTTACACCCCCCCCTCCCCCCCCCAAATTAAAATGAATGAAACTTACCTTAAAAATAATTTTTTTAAAAAAAAAAGCTTATCAGATTCTCCATCTTGTTTTCTACAAGATGGATAAAAAAAATTAAAAAATTTATTAAAATTAAAAAATTAAACAAAAAAAAAAATTTTTTATTTGTTTAAAAAAGAATTAAACGATGCAATATCTCTCAATATTGCATCGAATTCTTTTCCTTTATTTCGTTTTCTCCATGTAAATTCATACATGTACCCATTTAGCATGCTACGATGGGTTCCGTTGTAGCGTCGGTTTTTTTCTTTCACCGACCTTCAGACCCGTTCGATGTTTTGGGTGTGAGCATTTGTAAGTGGATCCACAAAATGTTATTTGTGGTTCACTTGCAAATACTGAAACTCAGAATCTTATACTTGGGAATACCCTTTTC
>NW_020171520.1:507155-507912 GCF_001040885.1 Strongyloides ratti | reverse complement strand
TGAAGATGAAGCAGATTTAATAGCAAAAAGAGCCATTGAAGCTTTAAATGCTTCTATTAGGCAAAAACTAATTACTATTATTCAAAAACAAAATTTTCCAATTAAAAAAGAAGTAGAAAAACCAAGTAATCATAGTGATAGTCATGAAAAACCTCCTGTAAAGTCTGGACTTGATTTACTTAGTAGAATACAAGCTAGAAAAGATCGTTTACTGGAGGCTAATGATATATTTATTCCTGATAATATGGTAAATGAAGAATATTCAAAACATGAATCCTGGCCAACTAGTGTCAAGGAACAAATGGCAAAAAAAACAAAGTATTCATCATTAGCTGAAGAAATTAAAATGTTTTTTATATTTAATGGTAACATATCAACAACACAACAAATCGTTGCAAATTTAAAAAAAATTAGCCGTAATGGATGAAAAAATTGGTAAATGGAAGTTGAAAATTTCATAATTTATTTATTTAAACGCATTTTTTTTATACGTATTGCATACTATAATCATATAACTCAGAACATTTATTTACATCTGATGCAATAATGTTAATTTCATGCTTTTCTGAACTATAAACAAAATGTTTTCCTGAAATTGAAGCAACTTTTTTACTCAATGCAAGAAACAAAGGATATTGTGCACAATCTATAGGTGTTTCGGCAAAATACCATTTAAGTGGTAAAGTTGTAATATTGACAAAAGGAATTCCTAACATTTTTAATTTAGAAAGAGCAGTTTCTACAAGATCAGTTTCAC